>NW_026728840.1:2115000-2397848 GCF_030272615.1 Cryptomeria japonica
AAATAAGGGAAAATATGATTTTTTGCATATATCAAAAAAAACTTTTGGGAAAAGCAAATGCAAGATCATATATATATTTTTCTAAAGAAATTTAAATGAAAATAAAGCTATCTTTACATGTACCATATGAAAGTATTTTCATCATTATTTATCCCTAAATAAGAAGAAAAGATTTACAATCTAATAAAAATTTCTTTATATAAAGGAAGATCTAGAAACTATATATTTTGATAATACAAATTTCTCATATGAAAAAAGAAGAGAACCTAGTTTATCAAAGCTCAAAGTTGAATCCTCTAGCTATCCTTTTTATATCTTTCCTTGCAACATGGGAGAAATCTTCAAGAACAACTTAGCAATCCTTCAATGAAAATGAGACTACCAAAGAAGATCCTACTACTAAAAAAAAACTTGGGAAATTTTCTTCAAAACATAATCAATTCCCTTCTTTGAAAACTTGCAGACAATTTATAAGAAAAAATCCCTTAATTCCACTATCTAGAGAAATTGATTAAGAGTGGGATTCTTTTCCAATATTGGACTCATGGAAATTGATTAAAAACCTAGTGGGGGAGTTACATGCAAGGCATTGAAGATTCATCTAGAAGCTTCTAATTCCTCCTACAACATGTGCCATAATTGGGAGTGGGAAAATAAAAATAAAATTAATTATATTTTCCAAGTGTGTGTGTGTGTGTCCATTTTTATTCTTTTATAATATTTATTCAATCATTTTCAATAGCTCAACCAAAAATATAATAGAATTATATCAAATCAAAAAGTGATAAAGGAGGGTTGTGACATCCTCCCCCCCTTAATTTGTGCATTGTCTTTATGCACTTATTGAATGTATCCAAAAGAGTCCATAGTTCATGATTAGTTTAAAACAAAAAAGGAAACAACTATTGAATTTCCCTAGTATCTTCCCACGTGGCATTCTTTTCATCATACTGGTTCCATTGTACTTTGCATTGATCAACCTCTTTGTTGTGCAATTGGCACTGGCGCCTCTCCAATATTTTGAATGGCTTTATCATTATTCCTCCCATTTCCTAGACCTGCAAAGCATCCCAATTCAAAATATGTTTCTCATCAGGTACATACTTTTTAAGAAGAGATACATGGAAGACATCATGGATTCGGCTCAACTAGGGAGGTAAGGCCAACCAGTAAGCAACTGGATTAATCCTTTCCAATATTTCAAAAGGGCCAACATAATGAGGTGCAAGCTTGGTCTTTTTCCCAAACCTTATGGAACTCTTGTGTGGCCTAACCCTTAAGAAGACTTTCTCTCCCACCTTAAACTCCCTTGGTGTCCTATTTTTGTCTACATAACTTTTCTTCCTATATGAGGCTTCCTTCAATCTTTTCCTAATTTCCTTAGTTTTCCTTTCCATCTCCTTCAACATGTCTGGTCCAATAATTATGCTATCTTCAAGACTATCCCAACTCAAAGGTGTTCGACATGGTCTACCATATAATGCTTCAAAAGGTGCCATTCCCAAAGATGTTTGATATGTATTATTGTAAGCAAACTCTACCAGAGGTAGGTAATCTTCCCATTTCTTCTGTTGGTCCATGCAGTACATGTGAAGTAGGTCTTCCAAAATCTGATTTGTCCTTTCTGTTTGGCTGTTGATTTCAGGATGGTATGTAGTGCTAAAATTTAGTTGAGTTCCCAGAACTGATTGAAGAGTTGTCCAAAACCTTGAAGTGAATCTAGCATCTCTATCTTATATGATTTTCTCTGGCATTCCATGCAACCTAAATATTTCCCTAACAAAGTGCCTTGCCAAGGTTGGTGCATCATCTATCAAATTCCCTGGTATAAAGTGTGCCACCTTAGTGAATTTGTCAATTACCACCATTATTGTATCATGCCTAGAAGGTGACATGGGCAACCCTTGCACAAAATCCATGCTAATAACTTGCCACTTGTGTTGAGGTACATCATGTAACTATAATAATCCAGTTGGATGTCTATGTTCTACCTTTACTCTTTGACACTCCAAACATTTAGCCACATATTTGACTATGTCATTCTTCATCCCTTGCCAAAAGTATAACTTCTTTAGGTTTGCATAAAGTTTCTTAACTCCCAGGTGCCCTGAATAAGGGGCATTATGAACCCCCGATAAGACTACTTCCCTTCAGTTTCCTGAATTAGGAATATAGATTCTGTTATTGTATCTGAGCAACCCATCTTCATATAATGTATACCCTTCAACCTTAGGATCGGTTGGATCATATTCTAAAGTCAATTTGACTTTCTCATGCCATGGGTCATGTCCCTGCTCATCCATTAGTTGCCTTTTGAAAGAAGTTTTGAATGTTGCTATAGTCATCAAGTGTCTCCTCCTACTTAAAGCATCTACCACCCTATTTTCCTTACCCTTAATATATTCAATTTCAAAATCATATTCACTTAGACACTATAACCACCTTCTTTGTCTATCATTTAAGTGGGGTTGGGTAAAGATGTACTTTAGTCCTTGGTTTTCTAACTTCCACTCAAAGGGCTTCCCTAGTAAGAAGTGTCTCCATTTCTATAGGGCATGCACAATTGCTTCTAACTCTAAGTCATGGGGTGCATAATTAACTTCATGAGTCTTTAGCTTCCTGGATTCGTAAGCTACTACCCCTTCATCTTGGACAAGTACTCCTCCTAAACCTTTGATAGAAGTGTCAGTTACGACTGTGAAGTGTCCATTTGGATCTGGTACTTTTAGAATGGGTGTTGAAGTTAGTTTTCCCTTCAATATTTGGAATGCCTTATCACTTTGTTCTGTCACACAAACCTTTTACCCTTCCTCTATAATGAGGTGATGGGGTTTTCTATTTTAGAGAATCCTTCCACAAACCTCCTATAGTACCCTGCTAGCCCCATAAAGCTCTTTACCTCTGAAATGTTTTTAGGGATCGACCATTCTACTATTGCCTTTATCTTACTTGGATCAACTTCTATTCCTTCCTTTGATATTATATGCCCAAGGTAGTGAATTTTTTCCTCAAAGAAGGCACATTTTGACAATTTTCCATATAACTTATGTTCCCTAAACCTTTGCAAAACAATTTGTAGGTGTACTAAATGTTCCTCCTCATTCATAGATTAAATCAATATGTCATCCAGAAATACCAAAACAAATTTTTCCAAGTAGTCATGGAGTACACTATTCATTAGGTTCATAAATGCAGCTAGGGCATTGTTTACACCAAAAGGAACTACTGTGAATTCATAATGCCCATATCTAGTCCTGAAAGCTATCTTCGGAATTTACTCCTCCTTAATTTTGAGTTGATGGTATCCTAACATGAGGTCTATCTTTGATAAAATTGCTGCTCCTTTCATTTGGCCAAAAAGATCCTCTATTTGAGGTAAGGGATACCTATTCTTTATTGTGACCTTGTTCAACATCCTATAGTTGATGCATAGTCTTAAGGTTCCATCCTTCTTCTTAACGAATAAGACTGGTGCTCCCCATGGTGATACACTTGGCCTTATTAATCCCTTAGCTAAGAGCTCCTCTAATTTCATTTTGAGATCTTGTAATTCAGTTGTTTTCATTCGGTAAGATGCCCTTGATACTGGTTCAACTCCCGGTAGTACATCGATAGAAAAGTCAAACTTCATTTTAGGGGGTAAGCCGGGTAATTCTTCTAGGAATACATCCTTGAATTCTTTTAAGAAAGGGGTATTTTCAAAGGTTGGGGTATTTTCCTTTTTTCCTTCATCAATTTCAACCATATAGATTAGGCCTCCCCTTCTTCTTTCCTTCTTTAATTTCATGGCTGATATGGTTTCTATACTAATGGGGTTAAACTTTCCTTGGATTTTGACCCTTTTCCCCCCATCATCCAAACATTCAACAACTTTGTTATAGCAATCTACATTAGCTTGATGATCTGTTAACCAACTCATTCCAATAATTACATCATATAATCCTAGGGGTGCCACATAGAGATCTACCCTTGTTTCAAACTCAGGAAATTGTACCCTTGCCCTCGGCAAACACTTAGTTACTTCCCTAGTTGCCTTATCCCCATATTGAACCATCCATGATGACTCCATTTGATTAAATTTTAATGCATATTTTCTTAATAATTCAGGTGACATGAAACATTCAGATGACCCAGTGTCAATTAGAATTGAAATTGGTTGTTCAAATAGTGTACCTCTAGTTTCCACGAGAACATTTTGGAATCTAGCTCTTCAGTTCCTAACTGCTTCATGAGTCCTTTATTGGGGCCCTTGTTGGGGTTGATTGGCCCTAATCTGACCTTGGATCTTGGGACACTCTCTCGCAAAATGGTTTCCCCCACACATGAAGCATCCACCTGGAGGACCCCTCCTGCCTTGGTTTCTAGGGGGATCATTCCTTGTTTCATTGGCCCTGGGTGGATAAGTTATCTTGTTCTGCTGGTAATTCCTGTTATAGTTGCCTCTATTATTATTGCCCCTATTATTATTATTATTTCCATTCCTCTGATATTGATTAGGGGGTGGCCTTCTTTTGGAAGAATTATTCCTTTGACTTTTGTTGAAGTTAGTGTTCCCCTTGAATTCCTGCTTCCTTTTAAAAGAGTGGTTCCCATTATAGTTCTACCCTGCTAGTGTTTGAATCGTCCTCTCTTGCCTTAGGGACTTTTCAAGCACTTCGTTCATGTTTTTGGGTCCATGCATGTCAACCTCTGCCCCTATGTTTGTATTTAGTCCCAAAATGAACTTCCTTACTTGGCCTTCTTCATCTTTCTGGTACATAGGTACATACTTAAGCAATTTGGTGAACTTATCCCAATATTGTTGGACTGATAGGGGCCCTTGATGTAGATTATGGAATTATGTCACCTTCTCATCAAAGAACAATTGAGGGAGCCACCTTTCTTGGAAGTGGTGAACAAATTGATCCCATGTGATCGTATCCCTACTATACCCATTTTGCTCCTTGGTGTTGGTCCACCAACTAGCTGCTTCCCCTGTGAGTTGATAGGAACCCCATTAGGCCTTGGTTGTTCCGCTAAAATCTCCTAGTTCAAAATACTTTTCCTTTCCATTTAACCAATTCTCAACTCCTTCACCAATTTTCCTCCCATCGAACTTAGGAGGGGTGATTTTCTTTAAGTCCTTGGAGAGTTCCAATATGTTATTTTCTTTTCTATTACCCATCATATTCCCTTGATTGCTACCAGGGTTTCCATTTTTAGTACCACTTTGATTTTCAATGTCATTTTACCTTTCCCTAAGGTCCTGCATTGATTGCTCCAAGAAGTTGATTTTATCTCTTTGTTCAGTTAGAAGGTTGATTATAGCCTCGACCCTATCTTCGTTATTTCCTGGGTTATGTTGATCCCCTTCATGGTCTTCCTCACAATTTTCTTCATGGTTTTCTTCATGATTTTCCTCATGGTTAGCTTCCCTTTGTCTCCTAGTGGTAGTATGTCTTCCATTACCCCTTCCTCTTCCTCTTCCTCTTCCTCTTCCTCTTCCTCTAGCCATTCTAGGGTTTTACCTGAAGGTTAAATTATGTAGTTAGTTCTTGATTTAGGATTTTAAAATTTAATTTCTACCATTGCAAAACATTCCCTTAGTTGTGTAAATTGAAGTGAGCATAAGGCCTAGATTTGAACCTTTGCTCTGATACCACATGTAATAACCCACCATGTTTAACTCAACAAAATTTGACCATTCTTTTTTTTTGTTTAATTTAATCATTTGTGTTTGATTGAATCACATACTCTAGGAATCCATCCATTAGGATTAGGCATTCATCCATCCGGGATGAGCATCTAACCATACGGGTTAGGTATCTATCCATATGGGGTAGGAGGTTTCATCTATCCAATACGGGATAGGCATCTACCCATACAGGGTAGGCATTTATCCAATTAGGATAGGGGGTGCTCTCGCCAGAGACTTAGACTCATTGGGACCATTCGGGTCCTGAGTCACTCACTAAGTACTACACTCTTCTAATAGGAGTGCATAGAGGTCACCATCCTTAGGAGTAATTAAATAACATAATACAAGCTTGAATTCCACCTCAGAATTCCGCTTAATGCCTTGGGAAGTCAAGCGAATCCATACGGGATTCCTTCTGAGTATGCATTGAATCACTTTTTCCTTTTTATTATACTTATCTTTCAAATTTAGGATTCTACTCAATCCTTCTTCTTACCAAACCTAGACCCCATCCACAAACACCTGAGTACTAGGGACAACTCCGTCCCTAGACTGCCTACATACCCGTTTCAGCACGGGATCATGGCATAAAGTATTTAGTTGTATTTTCTACTCTATGGTTTGATGTAAACTGATTAGTGGGTACACAACCCTTTCTAGGGTCAATGTCCCAAACAGTTTCTCTGCGGTTGCTACCCACGGTGGTAGCACTTAAGCAAAGGCTCAAGATGGCCTATTGTTTGTGGCCTAAAACAACTACATCCTAATACCAATCATAAGAATCACCCTTGACCCAATTGTCAATCGCCAATATCTCTTCAAGATTAAATCAATTTCATAAAAGCATTTCATTCAATCAACCCTATCAGGGGTTTATTATGGTTTAAGTCAGCAAATGTAAAATCATTTAAGGATTACTTTATTAGATTATCGATCCAAGGGGGATTACCCGCCCCTTGGATTTTAACTTCCAAGTGTCCCTTATTACTCCCTGACGATTTATAGGGATGATGCCATAGAAATTATTGATGCAACTTTATTAGGCATTAATTGCAGTAGTTCAACATGACGACATTACCCGTAAGCGTGACCTAGAGGCACTGCATATACCAAATGCTACTAGGTTTTGGTTTTCTAACTTCCTTTATTTAGTTTTTTAATTAAGAAGCTATGAAAAGCATCATGCTTGAAAAAAATTATGAATTGAACGTGTACAATCAGATATTGCAAAGCTTAATTAATTGAAATAACTACTTGATGAACCATGTGGACTAAAAACCATAACTAAATTATTTAATATTCAAAACTTGAAATGTAACTTGCATAATAATGACAATTATGAAACTTGCATATTAATAATTAAACGTGTAACTTGCATGGAAATGAAAACGTCAATAAATCTAATCAATGTATAGAAATTTGCATGAAGCGAGGATAGTATAAGTTACATGCAAGGTTAAGCAATGTGTTGATTTCTACCATGAGAATAATCACTTATAAAGTCACTAGTCCCAAAAATAGAATTTAGCTTAGACATTTGGTTCAAATCATATTAATATGGATTAATTGCTAAGTGAATCTTAAAAAAATCTAATTATAAATTTTGGTATAATTTAATTTACAAATTATAAATTTGTTAATATTAATTATAAATTTACTATGGATGATTAAATTTTAAATTTACCTAAGTTAAATTTTATTAAACTAAAATGTGGATAAAAAAAATTAACAAAATAACAAGTTGTCGTGAGTTTGATTTTTTTTTTTGAAATGGCTTTTAAAAGGCAAGTGGGAGTGGGGCCCCATGGATCCCATCACCATTGTGGACCTACGGGTACAGGTCCACAGTGGTGAGGGGACCGTCATGGTCCCTTCCACTACCCTGTAGCTACTGCCATAACAGTGACTGCAGGTTAGCGGAGGGTACCACTCCAGTACCACTCCCCTGCAGAGGTAATAACTCCACTCCCATCTCCTGCAACGGTCCGTTATTCCATGCAATGGATGAAGTACTATTTCGTGCACTATATCGAATATATTTTACTTTCCATAAATTTTAATAATACCATATATATATATATATATATATAGTTTTTCATTCCAGATTATTTAATAGCATAAAAGAGGAATATATAAACAGATATATGTATAAGAGGAAAAATGTTAATGTAAAAGTGAGAATAATAATTTAATCACAGTGATGAAATAAAATAGAGAAATAATTTGTTTCAGCGATGTACATATAACCAATTTATCACAGAGATAGGTAGATGATTATGTTGAGAAAAACAAAGCTTTTAAAGAAGATTTTCAGGAGCTAATATTCGCAGAGAGGGATTTATGTTTTACTTCCACAGAGTACAGGGAAGTTTATATTTTATTTCCAGACATTTTTCTGTTCATAGGGCTCTTAAGGAATTAAGATTTATGATCAAATCTACATCCAGAGAGAGAAATGGATTTATTTCTACATTTACAGAGAGGGATTTATTTCTACATTCATAGAGAGGGATTTATTTCTATATTCACAAAGAGGGATTTATTTGAAGAATGAGATTTACTTTTAGATTTCCATTCGAAGAGCCAGAGAAGTGAATTTGAGAGGAGAATAATAAAGATTAAGATTCATATCATTTAATCACACAAAGAGGAGTTTTAATCCTAGAAAAAGAAATTTAAAATAAGGGAAAATATGATTTTTTGCATATATCAAAAAAAAATTTTGGGAAAAGCAAAAGCAATATCATATATATTTTTTTCTAAAGAAATTTAAATAAAAATAAAGCTATCTTTACATGTACTATATGAAAGTATTTTCATCATTATTTATCCCTAAATAAGAAGAAAAGATTTATAATCTAATAAAAATTTCTTAATATAAAGGAGGATCTAGAAACTATATATTTTGATAATACAAATTTCTCATATGACAAAAGAAGAGAACATGGTTTATCGAAGCTTGAAATCGAATCCTCTAGCTATCCTTTTTAGATCTTTCCTTGCAACTTGAGAGAAATCTTCAAGAACAACTAAACAATCCTGCAATGAAAATGAGACTACCAAAGAAGATCCTACTACTAAAAAAAAACTTGGGAAATTTTCTTCAAAACATAATCAACTCCCTTCTTTGAAAACTTGCATACAATTTATAAGAAAAATCCCTTAATTCCACTATCTAGAGAAATTAATTAAGAGTGGGATTCTTTTCCAATATTGGACTCATGCAAATTGATTAAAAACCTAGTGGGGGAGTTACATGCAAGGAATTGAAGATTCCTCTAGAAGCTTCTAATTCCTCCTACAACATGTGCCATAATTGGGAGTGGGAAAATAAAAATAAAATTAATTATATTTTCCAAGTGTGTGTGTGTGTGTCCATTTTTATTCTTTTATAATATTTGTTCAATCATTTTCAATAGCTCAACCAAAAATATAATAGAATTGTATCAAATCAAAAAGTGATAAAGGAGGGTTGTGACACAAGATGGCTAAAGAAGTTAAGGAAGATGTGATGAACTTGAGTGGTATTTCTGCTAGTGAAGTGGAAGGGCTGGAACCAGTAGCTCATGTTTCACCAGTTGTCACTTCTTATGATACAGACAGTGGTAAGGTAGCAGAGTTCAAGAGAGTTGAAAGGAGGAAGAGGAAACCCTCACTGGTACCTTCTCCTTTTCCTAAAAATACAAGAACATTAAGGAAGAAGTAACAGGTTGTAAGGGAGCCTAAGAAGAAGCTAACTCCGAATAAGAAACAACATAAGGCACCGGATACCCTTACACTAGAGGAATTGGTAAATGACATAATTCAAGATGGTAATCTTTGCAATGTAAACAAACTTTATCATTCATTCAAAGATTCTGATAGGGACACAATAGAGGAGAGAATCATTTTGCATCTTGACATCTACAAGAAAGTTTTGATTGAGTTTGTAGACGATCTGCCAAATGACTTATATATAAGATTAGAGGCTAAAAGAATGTCAGTGATGGAATTGGACAAAAATTTAAAGGTTGAAGCATTGTTGGCTATTCACCCCATTAATTCCAGAGAAGAGATTGATGAACTAATTGTTGAAGCCAATAGGTCAGTTTTTATGAGTGGTCACCGATAGGTCAACCTAACGGCTCAGAGAGTGATAGAGATAGCTGATGAAACTACAGACAAATGGGACATATTTTTTGTTGAAAAAGAAACGAAAGAGGAAAGGGAGAGATAGAAAATGGATAAATATTTTGTGAAGGTATATCAAAAGGACAAAGGTAAAAGAAAAATTGGTAGTGTACCTATTATAAAGGTCATAGATAACCTTTCTCCACTGACACAGGACACCCCTCCAATAACTTCAAGGACACCGATACATACAAACAATCAATCGGATAAGGAGGCTGAAGAAATAAGACATGATGATACTAATCTAGATTCTGAAATTCTCTTTACTATGAATATAGATAAATAGGATGTTAATATTGTTATGGATAAAGAGACTGCAGAGGTTAAGACAACTGATGCTATGAACATTGAGATCTATGAGTCACTGATTAACACTGTTGACTCTTAGAACATTGAAATACCAGTAGATGCAGAGGTTCATACATAGATTGAGAAAAGAGTAGAAGCAGAGGTAATTACATAGAGTGAGAAACCAGCAACAACTAGAAATAAAGAGGAAACAAATGATGGAAAGAAGGAAGAAATTGTTAAGGTGATTGGTCAAGTATCTGTGGAAAAGAAAGTTATTGCAGAACCAAGCACACCTACTATAAATTTCAGACCTACAAATGTAACAGATGTTATTTTGGATTCAATTAAAAGGATCATAGAGTGCAACACCTTAGCATACAAGGCCATTGATGATACATTGCCTATCTTGAAAATGATTACATCGGCATGTAAGTTAGATCATATTGACAGTTCTTTGAGTAAATTGGACGCATTGTCCAAATTTACTGCTTCAAATGTTCTAACTGTAGATAAGATCAATGAAGAAATGATTAAAGAAAGGGTAAATAAATAAAAAGGTGAATTCTTTGAGAAAACTATCAAGGACTATTCTAAGCATATTGATTCCTTACTACTGCTACTTAATTCCACAATTTTGGAATACAAATAATTGTATAAGGAAGCTTGTAAATCTCACCACCTGACTAAAGACATTGATGAGAAGATTAAGGAAACACAAAAGGAGATAGATAACTTAGTAGATAATATGATAGGTTCTTCGAAGCTTACCTCAGTTTTTGAACAGAAAATGGTAGTTTTTGAGTATAAGATATAGAAATTGGAGCAGGAAAAAGAAAGGATAAGGTTGAAGACCCAGGAACTGAAAAACAAACTTGGTCCAAAATTGGACAGTCTTATAACTCAACGAGTTGAGCTATCTTAGGAATTAATTCAAGGAGAATGATCACCAAAGAAACCAATGCATTATCTGACCGGCATGATCCAACAGACAAAAACTATTATCTCTGACAGTAATAAATTCATGCAGAGCCTGAATCTGATATTGGCAGATATCTTTCAAATTGTAAACAACTGGTTACAAGCTATGAAGTAGAATTTTTGTATTCTTTGACTATTTTTGACATTCTTTGTCATTGATGTCAAAGGGGGAGTAGTATAGAGAAAAATGTATATGTATGGAAGAAAATGCACAAAAGAAATCACTTTCTCAGGGGGAGCACACTTTTTTGGGATTAGTTTTTGGACTTCATTTTTGGACAACAAGTTTTTGATTTTTCTCATGAGTTTTGCCATTAATGCCAAAGGGGGAGATTGTTGGCTTCTACACTCTCATGAGAATGGTTGATGTTGTCAATGATGGCAACCAACCGGTAATAGGATTCTACAAGTTCACTGACAATGCAAACATCATTCATCGGCACTGGCAGGCACAACAAGTATATTCATCGACATTTATTTTATATCAGTAATGAAGCATACCGGCATCTAGGCTGACATGAAACATGTTTTGTTTATGTGAATTATATTGTGATGTAATTAATTATTTGTAAAACCGACATGATGTATTGTAAAGACTCATATATGTATGAGATCTTATAGGCCATTTTTGATATAGCATGGAGAGAAAATGATGTAATGGTATTATGTAGAAGATGGTGAAAAGATTCTGCAATAAGGCAGATAGGTTATGTGAGTGAATATCATTCATTAGAAGGTTTTTTGTTGAGGTTTTAGACAAAGCTTAAACTGGCACTGATTCAAGCATTGTAGATGCTATTTTGACCAGTACATTGTCTGGGATTTAATTATCCATTTTGTAGTCAGTGAGACTCTTTGATTGAGTAGTGATCTCTAGGTTGTTGGCCTTCCTGCATGTGCAGGCTCCTATTGTAAGTAATATTTATTCATATTGGCCAGTGAGTAAATATTCTGGGTCATAAATCCCACCGAGGTTTTTCCCTTACTGGGTTTCCTCGCCAAAATATCTTGTGTTATGGTGTCCATTTATGTTGTCTATGTTATTTCTCTTTGTTGCATTATTACTTGTTTACCGGTACATTAATTTGGGTTGAAAAGTTATAAATAAGTTCAAATATTCCATTAACCGGTTAGACATTGATTGATCCCCCCTCTTAGTGTCTTTGGGACTATCATTGCATCTAACAATAAACACAAGCTATCACATAAAAGAGAAAATATGACATCATCCATGAACCATCAATAGTAAAAATATGAGTTGATGAGAGGGAAAAGAGAGAGAACATGAATACATACTTTGGTGATCCATGCAAAGAAGAAACAAACCATGGATGTCTTGCCCCTAAAAATAGGTGATCCATGGAGAGAAGGATATGGAAATCTAGCCCCTAGAGCATGTTTGGGTGATCCATGTAAGGGAAGATAGTGAGAAAATTGTTAGTTCCACCCAACCTCAACCATGTGTATGTGCAAGTGAGGTTTGAAGTGCCTCATAGGAGTTTGTGCCCGAGTATGCTACAACCTATTTAGAATGTATAGTACAAGTGTCAAGAAGGGTGTTGTATCCCACTCTAAGTGTCTATGCTCTGGTTCCGAGTATAATCACCCTGCATAAAAGAAAAAGTGGCATCAACTCGCCATAAGAGTCCATGCTCTAGTTTCGATAATGACCCATTGTACAAGAAAAGAAGAAGTGAAGACATCTCACTCTAAGAGTTTGTGCTCTAGTTCCGAGAATGACCCATTGTACAAGAAAAAAGTGACAACATCTTTCTCTAAGAGGCTTCTCTCTACTTCTAAGAATGTCCCACTGCACAAGAAAAGTGATGACACCTTTCTCTTTGAGGCCACCCTCTGGTTCCAAGAATGTCTCATTAAACAATGCATGAGAGAACTATAGTACAAAGGAGCAGTGTGGGTGTCCCCCACCTAAGATGTCAACATAGGGTAATTTTAATATCTTAAGGAAATAAGAACAAGGATACCTACCTTCATCACAAAGAAGATATCCGTTATGCAACAATATCATAAATCCAAGCAAGAGAGGGGATACTCTTCAAGCAAGGATAAGATAGTGGAAAAGAGATATCTTGTTGCAAGTGTAAAGGTGATCCTTGGAGGAGAAGGGATGTTTGTTCAAAAGACATCTACCCCCAAGAGGAGTTGTCTTAGAGAAATATAACATCTTCTAGAACAAATAAAAGGAGAGAACAAGAATGCAATCCTTCATCCTATTACTAGGTGAAAGGGATTCCTGATGAGGGATGAATCACTTTTAGTCCCTAGAGGGATGGGTGAATTTATCATAGATGTACATTACCAAGTGAAAAAGAGGTCATAGTCAAGGACTAACACTTCTTGTATAAGAGAGAATCCTTGAGTCAATAACCAACAACTATGAACAAGGAATAACATCAAGTAATATAACTCACACCATTCACTTAATACAATAAAGCAGATCCCTAGAGAAAGAGAGAGAGAAGGATCATTGTCCCTCAAGCTAAGGGACAATGAGAAGAGCTTACATAATCTACTAGAGAGAGATTAGACATAATCAAATGTACAATGAACTTACATGAACACATGTAAGAAAAGACATCAATAAATGTAAAATACATGTCTCAAGAAGTGGCAATCTTTTAAAGGAAGAGAGAAAAAGAATGATATATTCCCAAAGGGGGATTAATCATAAAATAATACCATTGTAAGAAATGATAATCACATATGAAAAATGCAGCCCCTAAAGGAAATAATGATAAATGAGAAAGAAAGAAAGGGAAAGGAGTGAAAATCCTTGCCCCCTCAAGTGAGGAGAACAAGGAGAAACATTACACATTTTCTGATGGTGATTAGTTTCAAGTGATATGCCATCCTAGTGGAACAAATCCTTTCAAGGAAGGGATACACACTTCTTAGGTTATCATTCCCTTCTAAGGGGCATATCATACTTGCAAATAATCGAAACCATAGAAGAGGTGAGATTTCCAAGAGAATGAAGGAAAGCGAAGAAGTGCAGTATTCATTAAAAGCACAATACCCTGTTAGGATTAACCTCACCAGAGGATTTAAGAATCCAAGCTAATGGACCACCTTGTTAGAGGATTTAATGAGTAACCAAGCTTGTTAGAGCTCACACGGTTAAGGTATTTAACTTCTGTTGTAATTGTTAGAAAATAACAGTTTTGTTGATCTATCTGAATAGCATTACTTTTGCTTGATCAGATCCTTCTATAACCTTCAATCTGCCTTCACTCAAAGTGCAGATCCATTCACCGGTTTGGAAACTACACACTCAATAGGTTTTCTACCAACCTTGCCAACAACCTTTACAAGCAACTTCATCGACCTTAAATAGAAATCAATTAGGTTGGTAAAACAACAAAAACCTAATTCTCATCATCGAGATTACAAACAAGTTGGTACAATCTTGAACGTTATAAATCTTGACAATCTTCTTCACATTCTTCAAGATAATTTCAATCGCTCCATGATCACCGCTTCATCGGACTGTGTAACCCATCATGAACTATGTAATATATCAAATCCATTTTTCTCCTTCCCTAGACAAGAAAAAATGCACCAAAACAATTTGAATATTTCCTCAATCAAATGATCAAACGTGTCTCCATCATTACCATTTATCAGCTAAAAAACCATCAAACTTGTTCAGTTAGGGTTTAACAGTTGATAGGGTTTTACCGGTTACATTACATAGAAAGGTTTAACCCTTTATACCAGTTCAACTCACAAATTGTGCATACCGGTTTACAACATATTCCACAAAGCTCTTTAACCAGTTACTAGCCAATAGTAAAATCAACAATATCAACAATATCATGAATACCATTACTAGTTCAATTGAGATCAATGACAACATATCATTAATGCAATCTCTATGCAAAATACCAAGAATCTCCAAATGCCAACATATATATATATATATATATATATATATATATATATATATATATATATATATATATATATATATATATATATATATATATATATATATATATATATATATATATATATATATATATGATAATATAAATGTTTCTATTAAATGAAATATACTCGAATAACATTGTGAATCCACAATGAATATCATATTATAAACATAGTATTAGGGTAAGATCAAAAACAATTTAAAAATAAATAAAATTTAACTATGGCATAGACTATGGTTTAGTTGGGGGGAGCCTGTGACTCTAACCCCACATGCCATGGGCCGCGACCCATAGTTGTGGGTGACCACGGCTGTGGGCCACAACCCACATTTGTGGGTGTCCATGGTTGTGGGCCATGACCCATAGTTGTGGGTGACCACGATGGTAGCCCAAGACCAGAGACGACTTTAAGAAACCCCCGCTCACAAACAAATATAAAATCTTGTTGAATTTTTATTTATTTTGAATAAAAATAATAACTTTAATTCAGGAATCTTTCATTTTTTAAAAGAAAAATATTAATTTTATTGGCAATTTTTTTTACATCAAAATTCTTTGGTAGAAAATCTTGGCAAATATTTGAAAATAATTTGAGTATGCATTAGTTAGTATTGCAAATAATTTCATTTAAAAAAAAAAATTCTTCCATAGAAAAGTAGAGGCTTAAGATGGAAATCGTTAATGAGTTTAAAGGGTAGACACTACTTTATTTAGTTACTATTGTTAATTTAAATTAATCTAATAGACCTCTTTGTATTTTGACAGATAAAGTGTACTTAAAATTTGTAATACTCATGGGGCCCAAAATTATTTTTATACCATTGATTTCCATTAACGTCAACAATTGAAAAGAAACACAACCCTTATGAACATTACAACTTGTAAGTACAATTTTCCTCATGGAATGCAATGATGGTCATTAGATTATATTCTGAATCAATGGTGGCCACTAAAGATTGCTAATAAAACCCTTAAGTAACTAATAATTATGATGTATTATTGGCGAGTTAATTTAATTTTTTATAATAAATTATAAAATTTTGGTGAATCTTTGAGTTCAAAATTTTAATAAAATAAACCCTCTGGCAATTTAAATAAGAATAAAATAAAATTTTGTAAAACTGTGGTGATTTAGGTCACCTTAAAACTTGAACTATTAGCCAAATTTTGATTTTTAAATTTTTAAAATTAGCCGATTGGCGAATATTAGCCACTAAAAAATTCGCTACTCGGGGTCCAATCTAGGCATATTTGCATAAGACAATGCAAACTTGATAGGTCTTTGATTAAAGAAATGGATGAAGTTCTCTTTCTATAGGATTTAAAGATTTTGCCAGATGAATCTTGTGTATATTTTAAGAATCTCCAATGTTGACTTCTTTTGTTTCCTCCATAAGGAGTGTTGATTGTTCTCTATCAATGGGAAGATCATCTAGTCTTCGTCTACTCATTGTTTCTATCTCTTCTAATTCATCTAGATTTGGGGATGAGCTAGCCTTGCCAAAGTATGTTGTTTTATCCAAGTCTATTACAAATCCTGCCTTATGATCACCATATTGAAACCCTTCTCTAACACTAGGGAATTCTGCAATAGATTCATCATTCTTGAACTACTCCAGAATTGGTGAGTCCCCTTGCCCCCAGTCAATTAGATGTGAATGTACAAGGGGTAAACATTCGATTTTGTATGCTGGAGAAGTGTCTAACATCATGAAAATTTGGTTGTTCTGAACATCTTCATAGACAATGTCATCATCAATGAGTGTTTGATAGTCATATGCCATGTCTATTGTTCACGAGCTACTGTCCTGAATAGATAGAAACTCATAGTCATGAGAATTTTTTCACACTTTCTATTAATGTTCCACTATCTGAGGTTGTGTCACTTATCTCATCTTGTTCTTGTAACATAATTTGTTCCTGATTTGTGGATCTTCTTTGTGTGGTGGAGACTTGGTGGAGGGGCACCAAGTGGACCTAATGAGTCCAATCCATGAGAAATTTAATCTTTCTTGTCTTGAATTTAATAAGGATATCAAGATCCAAGGGGAACAATATCTTGTTTGTAAGGCTTTATAGCCATCTTGTTTTTTCAATCATGTACTAGGATCTAGGGGGTCAACCTTGGTCACACTTGTTAAGATGGACCAAGATGAGTCCTGAAAGATGTTGTTTGTGTTATATAGGAATATTTGACTCCTATGTAATGTTTTTGTGTTGACTTGATTGGTTGTAAGGCCAATAGTGCAAAGTTGTACATTGTTGTCAAATTATCATGACAACTTTTGTGGTTACTTGGTCTCCAATGGTCCTATGGTTCAAATTTTAGTTGTGGACATTGGGAGACATTAGATGTTGCATATAAAAACCTCTGAGGTCAAACTTGTATGATTGATGAAGATTTGATGAATGAGAAGCCATCTTTATTGTAGGAACTTGTGTCTCAGTCCATGTATTCTCTTTGTTTCATTATTGTATCTGATTGGTGAATGCATCTAATGTGTTTGGAGGGTTTAAATAGTTTTATATATAATATCTCCAAGTAGTTGTAGGAGTTTAAATAGAGTTTGGAGATAGGGGATTGAATTTCTTCAGTTTTGGGTTTTGAAAAAACCCTACCTAGGGTTTCACAAGAAATGGTTGGTTCCTAACATGCCCAAGAGTAAAAATTCCTCAAACTCAAGGGGATATTGGTACAATAGGTGTATCATAGCATGGTAGGTTTTATAGAGGTATTTGTGAGTGGAGGAGAGAGAAAAGTGCACTGAAATGCTTGGTATTGTGTAATGGCAAGCAATTGAAGAGGGGTAAATTGGTTTGTGGGAAACTAGTTGAGTGTAGAACCAATTTTTTTGTGGAATCCTTAGTTTTGACACATTTTATTAGTTTCCAAATGGTTTTTAAGTTTTTATGAGTCCATTCTAGAGGGGTTTCTTTGTAAAATATGCCTAATTGGGGTTGTTGACCAATTAGGACAAGTAGTGTTCTGTATAGTTGGTCCAAAGGACTCCCATCTAAATCTAACATATGTTGTAGAGGACCCAAAAGGGTACTCAAATATGAATTTTTTTTGTCAAGTGGTTTGGGAATTTTGTGAGTTATTCCCCCAAAACTCAGAAACTAGAGCTACAAGGATTGTGAAGCCTTTGTGGAGAACAAAGATATTAGGAAGTTTTTAGACCACTTCCAATGCATGAAACATGTCAATAGCAATGTGAAATGATGTGGTATGAATATGGTTTGGGTTTGTTCTTTCTTGTTGGTGTTTGAACTTTTTGAATGCATATGGCCTAGTGTGAGTAAGGGCTATAGGTAGAGGTATGTTGTCTAACATTGAGTGATGTCCACCATTGGTGTTGTGAATCTATTGTGAGGTTGATGTGTGGAAGTAAGTCTCTTGTTGATTGATAAATTAAAACAAGTTGAGTGAGTGTGTTGGGATTGGGAATCCAACTTAGTTTCCCTGTGGCTCTGTATCATAGTGGTATCAGAGTGAGTTTAGATCACTCGAGATAGGTGCTGTTGGTGTATGTCAACATCAAGAAGTAAGGAAGAGGTTGATACGATGCCTCCAAAGGCAATGTCACAAGAGGCACTGAAGAAGATGTTTGAGGAAATATTTGAAGCCAAAGTGAAGGAGATGGAGAAGGTTAAGGACAAAGGGAAGAAAGGAGAATGTGATTCTGATGAGGAGAAAGAAGGGAGAGTAGAAGGATGAACCCCTGGGCAGGAAGTTGAGTTGCCTACTGCAGATCAAAAATCATTTGTGGAATCCCTGAATGCAGTCGGCTGAAACTCCTTAGGTGGCAAGGATGATGCTCCCATCTTTTGTGGAGCATGGGATGTAGATGAGGTCTTGGATTGGATTGAGGCCTTGAATAATCATTTTGAATGCAGAGAGATCCCTGACAACAAGAGGGTCATGGTTGGTAATTCCAAGATGAAGGGAGAAGCACTCACATGGTGTAATTATTTGCAAGGCGATGGAGTCAAGAAAGGGAGGAGTAGGATAGGCTCTTGGGATAGGATGGCAGCCAAGATAAAGGCACACTTTGTCCCTGTGGATTATGAGGTTCAGATATATAGGAAGATACAAAGTCTAAGTTAGAAGGATCTTGATGTATATGCCTATACTGAGGAATTTCACAAGTTGAGTCTTAGAACCAAGTGCCATGAAGAAGAGCCAAAGAGGGTAGCAATGTACTTGAATGGGTTAAAGTATAGTATCCAAGATGAAATCAATATTCTAGCTCCTAAAATAGTGAGAAAGTGTTATCAATTAGCATTGAGAGTAGAGGAGAAACTCAAAAGTAATTCTGATAGAAGTAGTAGAAGAAGACGAGTAGGAAAAACTTCAAAGGGAAAGGAAACTTCGGTGATAGAGGTCAATCATAGAAGAGTCAGGGTGAATCTAGTTCAAATGAGCAAGGAGGCTCCAATTTCAGAGGAGGATTCAGAGGAAGGAGATCTAATGATAGATGGAGAGGATCAGGAAGAGGCCCTTTCACAGGGAAGTGTTACACTTATAGTCAAACACACCACCCATTTTATATATATCTGGGGAAGATCCCCTCAAACTCTCAAGGTGGAGAGAGGAGAACACATTTGACCCAAGAAGATGACTGTCAAAGTGTGAAGTCACCCACATATGCACATGGAGAAGTAGGAGAGAGCCTAATGACAAGGAGGAAATTGCTAAAGGCACCAATTCCTCAAGAACCCCCACAAAGGAAGACCATCTTTAGGACTACATGTAAATATAGAGGTAAGGTATGTTAGGTGATTGTGAATTATTGTTCAACAGATAACCTAGTGTCCTTGGAGATGGTGGAAAAGTTACATTTGAAGAGGATACCTCATCCTTATCCATATAAAGTTTGATGGATAACTAAGGAACAAAAAACCCTAGTTGATGAGTAGGCTTGGGTTGATTTATTCATTGGGGGATACAAGGACAAGGTTCTTTGTGATATTGTGACCATGGATGCGTGTCATCTTCTTATTGGGCATCCTTGGAAGTATGATGTGAAGACCCAACATGATGGGAAAAATAACACCTATGTCATCACAATGGATGGTAATAAATTCACCCCACACCCTAATTCAGACTATACAAATGGTAAAGAAGATGAACCAAAGGTGATGATAGTGGGAGAGAAGGAAATGTTGCAGACATTGAAGAATTAGAAAGTAGGCTTTACATTGGTCTTGAAGCCTAAAGATGTAGTAGACAAAAAGGGGAAAGTGATCCCAAAGGAGATACAAGAACTTTTGTAGCAGTTTGGTGGAGTATTGCAGGAGGATATGCCTAACTCACTCCCACCTATCAGAGCCACTAGCCACCACATAGACTTCATCCCTGGGGCTACCTTGCCTAATAAGGAAGCATATAAGATGACTCCCTCAAAATGAAAATATTTCCAACCAAATCCAAGAGTTGATGAACAAGGGATTGATAGGGAAAGTTTAAGCCCATGTGCAATACTCATTGTCTTAGCACCCAAGAAGGATGGGATATGGAGATTGTGTATAGAATCTAGGGCCATAAATAAGATCACTATTAGGTATAAATTCCCTATGCTTAGGATAGAAGACTTAATGGATTATTTGGGGGGAGCTTTCTATTTCACCAAGATAGACCTAAAAAGTGGTTACCATCAAATACGAATAAGAGAGGGGGATGTGTGGAAAACTACTTTTAAAACCAATGAGGGTTTATATGAGTGGATGGTTATTCACTTTGGACTAACCAATGCCCCTAGTACCTTTATGAGGCTCATGAATGAAGTACTCAAGCCTTACATTGGGGTATTTGTGGTAGTCTACTTAGATGATATACTCATCTTTAGTAAGACCAAGGAGGAAAACTTGAAGCATGTTAGAATGGTTTCCGAAACCTTGCATAGGGAGAAGTTGTTAATCAATTTGGAGAAATGTGAATTCATGAAGAAGGAGCTGGTATATCTTGATTTTTTCATCTCCAAAGGAAGCATCAAGATGGATCCATCCAAAGTTGAAGCCATATTGAGTTGGCCTACTCCAAGAACAATGGGTGAGGTAAGAAGTTTTTCATAGTTTAGCCACTTTCTATAGGAAGTTCATAAGAAATTTTAGCCAAATATGTGCTTCTATGTTGGAAACTATCAAAGGTGGAAAAAGGTGTAAGTTTTCATGGACCAAGGCTGTTGATGAAGCTTTTGAAACATTGAAGAGGGAGGTGTCACAATAGCCAGTCCTAACCTTGCTTGATTTTGATAAAGTTTTCCACATTGAATGTGATGTAAGACATATGGCTATAGGTGTAGTTCTCAGTCAAGAAGGTAGACCAATAGCCTTCTTCATTGAAAAATTGAATGAGGCCAAGAGGAAGTATTCCTCTTATGATCTTGAGATCTATGCTCTTGTTCAAACACTCAAGAAATGGTAGCACTATTTGTTGCAAAAAGAGTTTGTTGTCTACATGGATAACTAGGCCTTGAGTTTTCTAAACAGTCAAGAGAAGCTTAGACACAAACATATGAAGTGGGTGAAATCCATCCAAGCTTATAAATTCACCCTAAAGAACAAGAAAGGGGTTGCAAACAATGTCACAAATTCTCTCAGTAGAAGAGTGTTGACAGTGTAGAAGGTGCAATTGCAAAGTGTGGGGATTCATTCCCTAAAGGTAATGTATGTAGATGATGATGACTTCAAAGAGATTTATAAGGTATGTTTTGACTTTGCAAATACATATCATTTTGAGTATTTTGAGTTTTTGGTTCAAGATGGATTGTTATTCAAGGATAGTGAGTTGTGTATCCTTAAGTGTTCAATGAGGGATAATATCATCAGGGAAAAGAATAGTGAGAGTATGAGTGGTCACTTTGGGTTAGATAAAACCCTAGAGTAGGTCAGGAGACACTACTTCTGGCCAAAAATGCAGTCTTATGTTAGAAGGTTTGTGTAATGTTGTGTTGTATGTCAAAAGGCTAAAGGAGTGGACACAAATGCAAGACTTTAGCAACCCCTACCTATACCCAATAGACCTTGGGAGAGCATAAGCATCGACTTTATAATGGGGTTACCTAGAACCAAATGGGGATATGACAATGTTTTTGTTGGTATGGATAGATTTAGTAAAATGGCTCATTTCTTACCTTGTAAGAGTACCAATGATGCTTCTCACATTGTGGGGATCTTCTTCAAAGAAGTGTTATGATTCATGGACTTCCCTTAAGAATTGTGTTTGATAGAGATGTCAAATTTGTAGGTCATGTTTGGAGGACTCTTTGGAAGAAGTTGTGAACAAGTTTGTCTTTCACTTCTTCCTACCATCCCCATTTAGATCGACAAATTGAAGTGGTTAATAGGTCACTAGGGAACTTATTGAGGTGTCTCACAAAGCGTCATGGTCAATCTTGGGATTTGGTCCTTCCATAAGAAGAATTTGCCTACAATGAATTAGTGAATAGAAGCATAGGGAAAAGTCCTTTCCAAATTGTTTATCGCATCAATCCAAGGGGTGTTTTAGAGTTGAGAGAGTTGCCCAAGGAGGTCATCTATAGTGCATAAGAGAACTTTTCTGAGGCCATTAAAGATGTACATGAGCGGGTCAAGACAATTGTAAAGCGGAAAAAATCACGATCGAACCCTAGTTGGTCTCCCCTCTTCCAACTCCGAGGAGAGAGAAGGGAGGTTCGCTAGGATTCGATGGTTTTTCACTTAGGAGGGAGACTTTACATTCAAAAGAGGGGTTGAAACTCATAAGATCCAATCCCACACAATGTAGGATTGGATGCTAAATGAATTTCAAGGGTTAGAAAAGCAAGGCTACCCTCTTTTGTAAAGAATGTTGTTAAGAAAAATAAGCTAGGAATGCATAGAAAGTGACAAAGATTCGCTTATAAACTGAGTTCGGGTTATAGGATGAAGCTGCGGACCTGGAATTAGCAGTAGAATGTTGATACGGTGCTGTCCTACAAATTTGAGCAAAAGTTGTCGGGATGATGGCACCCAGCGCCACGGTCCTCCGAAAAATCCGCGAAACGAAGTGGGATCTATTCGTCTCTGCACAAGGATTCCAGATCTTCAATTTCAGCCGTGTACCTGCAACCTACACACAGAAAATCGAAGATGATTGGGGGGTTAGGGATTAGGGGTTTGCCTTTAGGTCAAACCCCAGTTTTGGAATTAACCAAGAAATGAGCAAGTGTTGTAAATGTAAATGACTGTAATGTAAAACAAGTACTAATACCTTGTTCTAAGGATGTTTGTATCCTTATGTGCGAAGGTTTAGATGTTGTATGTTGTTGTATGTAGTATGTAGCATGTGATCTCCTCTTCAATGGTTGAATCCTTGACTTGAATGCAACACTTAGCCTTCAATGGAGACTTGAAATGATCAATTGCTTGAATGCTTGAATGCTTGAATGCTTGAATGTTTGAATCTTGCTTTCGCCTTTTTTCCATCCATCCAAATGAGAGAGGAAGATGTAGTTTATATACTTGTCAATTAGGGCTGATAGACTGATTTTCCCGACCTTAGGCCGACCAGGAAACAATAATTTCCAAATTGCAAACAAAAAGACCCGATACCACTTAGGAGACCGGGCCCAAAATAGGACCTAGGGACCAGGGCGCTGGGAGGTGCAGGCCAATGGTGCTTGAAAAATGCAGTTTTTGGTGTCGTGAGCAAGTTTCGGGGTCTCCATTCAGGTTGCATGTTGCGTCGCCATCGTGAAGACCGAAATGCAGTCGAAATTGCAAGTGTCGCAATTTTAGGATGCTACATTTAGCCCCCACTTTAGCGGGAGTATGTGTGTTCATACTTCCAGTAAAGTACAAGGAAACAACATTGAAAGACTTTCACCACGTCAAGGAGGCAAGACACACCAAGCCCCCAGTGGACTAAGGATCTTACGACTTCGATTGACAAAGTAAAAGGGAAGATCACGAGGGAGAACCATGACTGTCAGTAGTAAGGTTCCCTCACTATGAGTCATGCAAAAGAAATACCAAAAATTTTCAAGGCAAAGCTACGTTCGTCAAGAAATTTTCAAGTATCTCGAAAGGATAGACAGGGTGTATGCCCCCCTATGTTAAAGCGATCGCACACGCCTCAACGGGGGTGATTGTTTTAACGTAGTGATACACATAAGAAATGAGAAGGGAAAGGAGCATGTTATCACAAAGATTTAGCCCCCAAGTGTGAGATAAACCCAAGGATAATAGACACAAACACAAAGCACGAGGTGACTTCACTTTCCTCGGGGTCAGTATGCTGTATGATAAGTCATGTATATCATATGTATGTATGCATAATTGTTCTTCATTCCCCAATCAAGGAAGGTCACCTAGAAGAAGGGAACACATGTGTCTTTTGAGTCAACATGAGAGAGACCAAAGAGATCTCAATGCTTTGCATCGTCCTCAAGTAGACAACACTAAGGAAGACAAATAGAAGAATGAGAATAACATATAGAAGAAGTAACAAAAGAGAGGGGGAGAGAATCTGCTATGCTCATGTAACTAGTCTAGCACGTCATCTACCCCCCGATCTTGCTGATCAATGTTTTGGGAAGGCAGGGAACACGCTAGAGGAGGAACATCCAACACAGCAGATGGAGCTATCACAAGATCCAAACAAGGGCTATGTTCATGTTCCAAGCCACATTGTTCTTGTCTAGGAGCTAGGATAAGTGCTTTAGAAAATTCATTAGATAAATGGTTATCAACATCAACAAGTTCATATTCACTATCAGAAGCAAGCGGAGTAACATTTTCATCATAAATAACATTTTCATCATCAAGATTTATAAAAATAGGATCTTTAACTCGCACAGGATCAAGACCATCATGCATCTTATGTTTAGGAGATTTAGGCTCAATATCCGGTTGAGGAGAAAATGGAATAATGCTTGTTGAAGGTGTTTTTGGAGATTGTAAATTTTGAGAAGCGGCTGCTTGAGCCCTAAGATGACGCTTTCGTCGGCATTCACGTGCAGAATGATTACGTCTAGTCTTAGTAGGAAGTGGAGAAGATAGAGGAGGAGGAATGTTCTCATCCTTATCACTTGGGTGTTTAGGTTGTGGTCTCTTAGGCTGGATAATAGGAGAAGAAGAAGGTCTCTTCTCTCTATAAAAGGCAGGAGGAGGAACTGCTCCATATAAAGGAGGAATTTTTGGTTTAGGAAGAAGACCAAGTCCATCATGACGAGGAGGTATAGGTCTGCTTTTAGAAGATTTATCAGGCATAGACATAGTCACATCCATGGGGATGGGTTGGGAATCTTCTTGAGGAAAGATATTAGTTTTATCTTTCAAAGGAAGAACTTCCTTCTCAAGAATGATAGGAATGTCAAGTTTAGGTGTTCTAGGTTCACTTAAAGATAGGATCATATCTGTTTTCCACTTTTGATAAGATTTGAAAAGATGATCACTTCGCGGAGGAAGAGATTGGAATTGTTTAGGCCAAAAGTAATCAATACGAACACTAGAGGTTCTTTCAGCTGGTTTAAAGAGACTATGATTGACAGTAACAACTTCACCATTATGGGGAAATTTCAAACACTTATGTATAGGAGAAGCAATAGCTTTCATGGAAGATAGCCAAGGATAGCCAAGCTTCACACGAAATTGTTCGGAAGATGGAATAATAGCAAAGTTCACATCAAGGGATTTGTTATGGACCTCAATAGGCAATGTAATAGAACCAATTGCAGGAGAAGAAAAGGCATCAAATAATTTCACAACCACATCTGTTTTGTCATAAATCACTTGATTCAATTGCAAAGTAAAAAGAAATTCTTTAGTAATAACATTAACCATGCACGAAGGATCAATAAGCACTCCATGGCAAGGTGTATTCTTGACTTTTGCAACTATGTATAAAGGACCATCAGGTGCCCTAATGGTTTCACTAGAGTCAAATGTGATGGAAGGTTCTTTAGGGATTTCTTGCTGCTCTACAAAGTTAATCACATTCGGAGTCATAGACACAAGACCATCAGATGAGAAAGAGGAATCATTAGCCTCAATCGCATTAGAGGTATGAGAAGGTAATGGATCAGTAAAAATTTGAAGATTTTGGTTAGGAGGAGCTACAGATGTGTTGCCTTTATCATTCACTCTAGAAACAGAAATAGTATTATTATCAATCAAATCCTGAATTTTACCCTTTAAAGAAAAACATTTTTCAGTATCATGACCAGGCTGACGATGAAAATGACAAAAAGCTTTATGATCAAAATAAGGTGAAGTAATCTTTGCAGGATCAATTTGTCATACAGGAGGAAGAGTAAGCACATTTTGTTCCAATAACTTATTCATAATACCATGCAATGATTCATTCAAAGGAGTATACTTTCTTTCTTTCTTGAAAAATTTAGAAATAGGAGGCACACCTGATGCTGCATTCACATTGTTGTTGATGATGTTTTCATTGAATTTGATGGAATCTTTGTTCGGTTTAATCTTCCCAAATGGTTGTTGACTGCTATCACCCTTATCACTCGGAGCCATAGGATGTGATTGTTCCATTTGACTCATAGTCAGTTGATAATTGTGAGGAGTGGCACACAACTGTTGGAAAGAAGTAAACTCAGAAAACAGAAGTTTGTCTCGAATATCTTTTTGCAAGTTAGAAATAAAGATTCTTTGAATATCATTATCAGGCACTGGAAAAGAAATTTGAGCATACAAATGCTTATATCTACCAATGAAATCAGTCACTTTTTCTTTAACACCTTGTTTACAATGCATTAAGTCAATCAAAGTAACTTTAGGACTTATATTGTTTTGAAATTGTTGAATAAAAGCATTTGCAAGTTGTTTGAAAGAAGTAATAGAATAAGAAGGCAACGAGCAATACCATTGTAGGGCTTTGTCTCTTAATGTTCTAGTAAATAGTTTCGCAAGCAACCTTGGGTCATAAGCAAAATCAGTACAAATTGTTTGAAAAGTCTTAACATGTGTTAAAGGATCTCCTTTACCATTATAGAGCTCCAAATGCGGGATTTCAACATGTTTAGGGGGAATAGCTCAAACAATGTCAAGAGAAAGTGGGCTCGCAACATCAAATGTGGGCACACTAAACTTAGATTGATTCATAGAGGCAATTTGTTGCTGTAAAGAAGAGACAGTTTGTGCAAGATTATTAATGGTAGCTTCAGTTGAAGAATTCATATTAGATGTGTTAGATTGAGATGGAGGTGTTATGTTATTGAAAGAAGGCAGAGAGTAAGGTGTTGGGACCCTATGATAGTCAACCATAGGGGATGATTGGATAGGAGGAACACTACAAGGAGGAATGGAATGGTTAAATGAATTGCCCCCTTGCGTCATGTTCATTTGTGAAGATGTAATAGGAACACTCATTGAAGGAATGTATGAAGAAATCGGATTAAATGAAGGAAGAGGATTAATTGAAGAGGGAGGATTGCCCCCATGACTAGTAATCACAGGAGGAATGTCTTGTATAGAAGTAGCCATGATGTTTGATGTAAAGGTAGGTATGCTAGCAATAGGAGTTGTCAAAGGAATAGAATGATTGTCTTGTGTAGGAGGTTGTGTATAAGCTAAAGATTCGGCACAACTCTTCATAGGCATCACGTTCGAATTCACAATGTGTGAAATACCACGCAAAACATCAATTCCATTCTTATCACTTTGAAGCATACGTTTTAAACCCTCAATTAAAGGAAGAGCTTGACTATCGGGATATTCATGAGACATCCATTGGTGAAAATAGTCAAATTGGTTATCCAATTTCGAAAGTTGTTCAACAGAAACCTCATGGAGAGCTTCTTCATCATTCGGAGGATTAGAGGAATTACCCATGTCCTCGTTAAAAAGGCTATTCAAATTAGGTTCCATCTCCTCGGTAGTTAAACCTCAGAAAGACTTAATTCTACGGCTTCATCTAACGGGAATAGTGTAAGTAGGGCTTGATGTTGTAAAACTCATGCACTAGAGAGAGAGAAAAGATTTTGATTTTAGAGGTAGCAATTTTCAGTAAAACCAGCCAATCTTCCAGATTTAAGCTGTTAAATGCAATCACGACAGTCTCCCGAAATTTCGGAAAAAATGTTCGGGACCGTGGCGCTCGGAGTGCAACACGGTCCTTGCAACTTTTTTTGAAATTTGCAGGGATGAAAGGTATGATGATTTTAGAGCTAATCTGAAAAAATTGAGGGATTTTACGATCTGTAGATAGGCCAAATTAAAGTTGCAATCTCAAAATTGAACCCCACCAAGATTGTCGAAAAATGCAAAATTTGAATTTTGAAAAAGAGAGGGAAACTGAAATTTTGAATTTTATGATTTTAGAGGGAATTTCAAAAGCAATGCAAATTTTGAAATTTAAAAATTGACTCAATTTCATGCAAAATTCAATTTTGAAAGCGGAAATCAAAGTTGTTGTAATTAAGCACTTAATTTCAAAAGTCACAAAATGCAAGAATTTGAATAAAGCACTGAAATTTCGAATGAATGCAAATACACTTTTCAGATTTAGGACAGTAAGAACACAATTTTGACACAAAATTTCAATTTCGATAATTTTTGAATGATTAGGAGCCCTAGACCAAACAATCACAAGACCAACTTTGACTGTAAATTTGAAAGTGTTATAATTGATAAAAGCAGCCAAAATTCTGAAAATTCTGGGTTTTAGCAGGAAAATACAGCAAGATCTCGCTCCCGAAATTTCAGAAAAAATGTCGGGGACGATGGCGCTCGGAGTGCAACACGGTCCTCGCAACTTTTTTCCAAATTTTCAGGGATGAAAGATATTGTGATTTTATTGCAGAATCCAAAGTTACAGCTGATTTGGAGATGTTTTGATCAGTGAAATTGTCGGACAAAGATTGAATTAAGAGGGTTTCAAAAATTAGGGTTTTGACATTTAACCACTTAATTTTCAAAATTAAAGCACAAATATGAATTGATAATTTGTAATAGAAGGGCAGATCTGAAACAAGCATTAACAATTAAGCATTTCACAAGTCCAATTTTTTAAAAAGAAAATTTAGGGTTTTTATGCAATCACCTCTAAAATTTTGCAAAAGATCAAACATGGAAATGTAATCAATTTTTTCAGATCTAAGCATGAAAAATCAGAAAGGATGTTCACGTCGAGTTCACCAAAATGTAAAGCGGAAAAAATCGCGATTGAACCCTAGTTGGTCTCCCCTCTTCCAACTCCGAGGAGAGAGAAGGGAGGTTCGCTAGGATTCGATGGTTTTTCACTTAGGAGGGAGACTTTACATTCAAAAGAGGGGTTGAAACTCATAAGATCCAATCCCACACAATGTAGGATTGGATGCTAAATGAATTTCAAGGGTTAGAAAAGCAAGGCTACCCTCTTTTGTAAAGAATGTTGTTAAGAAAAATAAGCTAGGAATGCATAGAAAGTGACAAAGATTCGCTTATAAACTGAGTTCGGGTTATAGGATGAAGCTGCGGACCTGGAATTAGCAGTAGAATGTTGATATGGCGCTATCCTACAAATTTGAGCAAAAGTTGTTAGGATGATGGCGCCCGACGCCACGGTCCTCCGAAAAATCCGCGAAACGAAGTGGGATCTGTTCGTCTCTGCACAAGGATTCCAGATCTTGAATTTCAGCTATGTACCTGCAACCTACACACAGAAAAGTGAAGACGATTGGGGGGTTAGGGATTAGGGGTTTGCCTTTAGGTCAAACCCCAGTTTTGGAATTAACCAAGAAATGAGCAAGTGCTGTAAATGTAAATGACTGTAATGTAAAACAAGTATTAATACCTTGTTCTAAGGATGTTTGTATCCTTATGTGCGAAGGTTTAGATGTTGTATATTGTTGTATGTAGTATGTAGCATGTGATCTCCTCTTCAATGGTTGAATCCTTGACTTGAATGCAACACTTAGCCTTGAATGGAGACTTGAAATGATCAATTGCTTGAATGCTTGAATGCTTGAATGCTTGAATGCTTGAATGTTTGAATCTTGCTTTCTCCTTTTTTCCATCCATCCAAATGAGAGAGGAAGATGTAGTTTATATACTTGTCAATTAGGGCTGATAGACTGATTTTCCCGACCTTAGGCCGACTAGGAAACAATAATTTCCAAATTGCAAACAAAAAGACCCGATACCACTTAGGAGACCAGGCCCAAAATAGGACCCAGGGACCAGGGCGTTGGGCGCCATGCACCTGGGGACCAGGGCGCTGGGCGCTCTTGTCCCACTCCGGGACAGCGGGGTGCAAGGAGGTTCAGGCCAATGGTGCTTGAAAAATGCAGTTTTTGGTGTCGTGAGCAAGTTTCGGGGTCTCCATTCAGGTTGCATGTTGCGTTGCCATCATGAAGACCGAAATGCAGTCGAAATTGCAAGTGTCGCAATTTTAGGATGCTACAACAATATTACAAAATACTACAGACAAGTACAAGGAACATGTAGATAAAAAGAGAAGGGAAGTACACTTTCAGGTGGTGATATGGTATGGGTGCATTTGAAAAAGAAGAGGCTACTCAAGGGTAGAAACACTAAGTTGATGAGGAGGAAGATAGGACCATGCATGATCCTTAAGGATTTTGGCTCCAATGGCTATGAAGTGAAATTACCACAAGATATTGGCCTCTCACCCATTTTTCAATGTTTTAGATCTAACTCTTTACAATAATGATGTTGTTGCAGGTATTGTGACAAGTTAAGAAGCTATAGAAGGTGATGAGTGGCTCAAGGATCTTACATCCAATCCACCTTTGAAGCCTAAAAATATCATAGATATAAAAGTGGTGAAAAAGACTAGGATTCAAGTTTACAAGTAGTATTTGGTCAAGTGGCATGGCTTGCCAGAGCTAGATACAAACTGGTTGGATGCACATGATATTCTAAAGTTTGTTTGTAGGCTTGAAGATCTCTTCTCAAGTGGAATTGAGAATGGTTCACCCAGGGATTATGGTGTAAGGGCACCAAGTGGACATAATGAGTCCAATACATGATCAATTTAATCTTTCTTGTATTTAATGTAATAAGGATCTCAAGATCCAAGTAGAACAATATCTTGTTTGTAAGGCTTTATGGCCATCTTGTTTATTCAATCATGTACTAGGATCTAGGGGGTCAACCTTAGTCACACTTGTTCAAATAGACCAAGATGAGTCTTGAAAGATGTCATTTGTGTTAGATGGGCATATTTGACTCCTATGTAATGGTTTTGTGTTGGATTGGTTGATTGTAAGGCCAAGAGTGCAAAGTTGTACATTGTTGTCAAATTGTCATGACAAATTTTGTGGTTCATTGGTCTCCAATGGTCCTATGATTCAAGTTTTAGTTGTGGAAATTAGGAGACATTGGATGTTTCATATAAAAACCTTTGAGGATGAACTTGTATGATTGATAAAGATTTGATGAATGAGAAGCCATCTTTATTGCAGGAATATATTCTCTTTGTTTCATTATTGTTTCTGATTGGTGAATCCATATAATGTGTTTCAATTTATGAAATATTATTATATCTAAAATATCCAAGTGGTTGCGAGAGTTGAAATAGAGTTTGGAGTGAGGAGATTGAATTTCTTCAGTTCCGAGTTCTGAAAAAACCCTACCTAGGGTTTCACAAGACATGGTTGGTTCCTAACATTCCCAAGAGTGAAAATTCCTCAAACTCAAGGTGATTTTGGGTCAATAGGTGTATCATAGCATGGTAGGGTTGATAGAGGTGGTCGTGAGTGGAGGAGAGAGAAAAGTGCACTAAAATGCTTGACATTGTGTAATGGCAAGAAATTGAAGAGGGCAAAATTGGTTTGTGGGAAACTAGTTGAGTGAAGACCCAAAAATTTTGTGGAATCCTTATTTTTGACACATTTTTTGAGTGTCCAAATGCTTTTGAAGTTTCTATGAGTCCATTCTAGAGGGATTACTTTGTAAAATAGGCCTAATTGGGGCTCTTGACCAATTAGGATAGGTAGTGTTAAACATAGTTGGTACAAAGGACTCCCATATAAATCTAACATATGTTATAAGGGGTCCAAAAGGGTATCCAAATATGCATTTTTTTTGCCAAGTGATTTGGGAAGTTTTTGAGTTAGTCTGCAGAAACTCAAAAACTAGGGCTACAAGGATATTGGAAGTTTGTAGACCACTTCCAATGCATGAAAAATGTCAAGAGGGATGTGAAATGACATGGTATGAAGGTGGTTTCAGTTTGTTCTTTCTTGTTGGTGTTTGATCTTTTTGAATGCATATGGCCTACTGTGAGTAAGGGCTATAGGTAGAGGTATGTTGTCTAACATTGAGTGATGTCCACCATGTTAATCCCATGAGGATCTAATTAATATTGAGAGGGGGGTGAATTAGAATTTAGACAAATTGAAACTTAAATTCAAAACCAAACTTATATCAGATCTAACATCATTTAACAAATATCTCAACTTCTTTAATCAAATCTAACAACCTCTTGATCAAATTTGCTTAACACATTTATCAAATTATTTATCACAAATATCAATAATTTCACCACTTAAGCAATCATATGAATTTGATCACATATTTTCTCTAACAACTTCTTATTAGTACCAGTAACCTCTCATAAACTTCTGATAAAACAACACAACTGATGTCTAATAAATAATGCATGAAATGAAACATAAACAAGAACATCACCTGAAAAACATTCCACGCATGAACACCATAAGTTTTTGACATGGAAGCCCAAATGGGAAAAACCATGGTGGGAGTTGGTACCCACAATTATTTGTACTCTTTTTAAGTACGCCATGTTCAGAGCTTAGAGCTATTAGGAGCTTACAATGTGGCCTGTAAGGAGAAGAACCTATTAGGAGTCACCCAATTAAGGGATTTGTTGAACAGTCCCATTAGGAGCTTGATGACGTGTAAGGATCAACCTTGTGACAGGACTTAACACTCTTTTGAGAGTGTCTTGTTAGTGGACTTAAATGTTTAAGGCTTGTTAGGACCTACCTAGTTAAGGGATTTAACTTGCTGCAACTATTAGGGAACAACAATAAGAAAATGATTTGTTACTTGCACTTCTCTTCTTGCTAAATCAGATCTAGTTATGCTCAACACTCTGCAACTCTTAGGCAGATCTCACATTTCATTTGGATGGCTCAACACATTCTCTCTGGCCACCGACATAATGAACATCAACTATGTCAACATAAATAGCCATCTCAACTAGGTCGACCACTAAACCCTAAATTATATCATAAATTACAATACAGATCATAAGAGATCATCTCATATCAATCATATAGATCATTATATCAAATTACAATGCAATATCAATCATTGGTTGATCGTAACTCATCACAAAAATCTGTTTTGTACCAAAGTCAAACCTTAAAACACTCTACTAAGTGTTTTGCAGATTCCCATGAAATTTTTGCTTAATTAGTGGCAAAAAAGCATTCAAATATTTTCACGTGGATTGTACCATGCTACTTTCTTCATGTAGACTTACCGTCGATCACTGCCATAACAAAAATCATTACCGATTTGATGATATTTTCCCCAGTCCTTAAACCCTACTAAAACATTAACAAAACTTCATCAAAAATTTGAAACATGTCTTCCGGTAATCATCACAAGATGTGGTTCTAGTCAGATACTCCTTTCCATGATAAAAGTTCATTATTCAAACCTTAAATCACCAATCATTATCAATCCCCCAATTCAAGAAAAACATTTCACTTTTACCGATTAAAGTCTTATTTCATAGACTTTAGTTCTCTCCTGATAAACCCTATCTCTGGTAAACCAAATCACTTAGATGGTAGACCAAACATCAGAAAACATCAGTGATCATCATCAAACATCATTTCACATCAGTTGCCATCAAGGACAACACAAATAACTGATCATGTCATCTAACCACAAAATCTTATTCTTCTATCCTCTACCGGTTTAGTCATTATCCTTCAACTACATCACCCGCATCATCTCATCTACATCAGTTATGCCAAATGCCAACATTCTCCCCCTTTGGAATCGATGGCAACACCAATTAGATATACAATTAGAATAACATCAACATCTGCAACTCAGTTGCACATCATCTGTCGATTCTCCATATTTTGTCTTATGCCCCTTAGCCAATGCTTCTCTCAATCTAATCTCTCTTCTCTTTCTCATATATGATTTTCTTTTCTTCTCCCCCTTTGATAGCAATGCTAAAGGTATAAATGCATCACTTGTCTTGAATTCTATTGCTGCCTCTTATATCAGTAAATTATATCAGAGCATTAAATCAGAGCTATACATCAGACTTACTCCCCCAAAGGAGTAGCCTGTACTTTCATCAATCCTTAGTGAAAGATAAACATGAAATCAATATGATTGATGCATTTCTAGTATTCTAGTTCTTCTGGTGTAGGTGTCTAGCCCCTAGATTACCTCTACAAAACTCAAAGGTAGCCTTTGGTAAGGGCTTAGTAAAGATATCAGCTAACTAATCTTTACTATTCACATATTCCATCTTCACCTCTTTTTCTTGAGCTCTTTCCCTTAGGAAATGATACTTTAATTCAATGTGCTTGGTTCTAGCATGAAGTATAGGATTCTTAAAAATGTTGATTGCACTTGTATTATCACAATAGATAGTCACTCGTTCAGACATATCTATCTTGAATCCTTCTAGCACATGTCTCATCCAGATTGCCTCTGTGCAATTCATGGATGCAACTATATTCTCTTTAGCTATAGATTGTGAAACACAAGTTTATTTCTTGGTGGTCCATGCCACTAATCTTACACCAAGTAGAAAATCTCCACTGGTTGTGCTTTTCCAATCATCCACATTACTTGCCCAATTAGCATCACTAAAGACATCCAAAGTAAAATTTCCTTTATAGGGATACCATAAACCATAATCTACTATGCCTTTGAGATACCAAAAAATTCTCTTCACAGCCACCATGTGACTCTCTTTAGGCTCTTTTTGAAATCTAGCAATTAATCCAACAATATGAGCAATGCCCGGTCTGCTATGAACAACATAGTGTAGCTTGCCAATCATAGATTTGTACTCTTTTTCACTAACCTCAGGGGAATCATCTTCCTTTGATAACTTGCAGCCTGTTACCATTGATGTTCTTACCAGTTTACAGTCTTCCATACCAAATATCTTCAACACCTCTTTGATATACTTGGTTTGACAAATAAAGATACCACCATCTAGTTGCTGGACCTAGAAGCCAATAAAGAAATTTATTTCACCGATTAGAGACATTTCAAATTCCTTTTTTATTATATCAGTGAAATTCATACACATCATCATTTCCACCAAAAATTATGTCATCTACAAACACTTCTGCTATCAGCATCTTGTCTCCATTAGTTTTCAGATAAATGTTATTGTCCTCACTAGTATGTTGGAATCCAATCTTAATCAAATGTGCATGTAATCTCTCATACCATTCTCTCAGACCTTTCTTAAGACCATCTAAAGCTTTATGCACTTTACACACCATGTCTTTATCATCAGTCAAGGAAAATCCATTTGGTTGTTCAATATAGACTTCTTCTTCTAGAATCCCCTTCAGAGCGGCTGATTTGACATCCATTTGATAGAATTTGAATCCCTTATAAGTAGTAAATTTCAGTACCATCCTTATTCCTTCCAATCTAGCAACTGGTGCAAATGTTTCACCATAGTCCTTACCTTCTTCCTTGTGCATACCCTTTGCAGACTAACCTCACCTTGTTTATTACAATCCATCCTTCTTCATCCAATTTATTCCTAAAGACCCATTTTGTTCCAATTACATTCTTATCCTCCAGTCTAGGAACAAGTGACCATGTTTGATTCTTCTCAATTTGATCTAATTCTTCATTCATTGCATTCACCCAACCAACATCTTTTAGTGTTTCCTTAACAGACTTGGGTTCAATTGTAGATATGAAACATGAGTTCTCTCAGATCTTTCTCCTAGTTTGCACACCTGCATTCTTATGACCAATTATTTTCTCTTGTGAATGGTTTAATTTAACATATCTAGGTATTTACTGTGCTAGTTTTGCATCTTCTACATCAGGTTCTAAATTTTCTTCCTCACTATCATTTCTTACCGGTTGAGAACCTAATTCTGCAATTGCCGGTTCTTCATTGTTTTGTGCTTTTGGTTCAATGATTACAAGTTTTTCCTCATTATCATCTTTTTCATGCTCAGATCTACTGGTACCTTTTGACTTTCTAGATAGATCATCTACCTTCACATTAGCACTTTCAATAATTTTCTTAGTTCTCTTATTGTAACATTTATATGCCTTACTCTTAGAAGAGTAACCAAGAAATTTTCCTTCATTAGATCTTGCATCAAACTTGTTAGTGTAGTTATCTCTCTTAATAAAACATTGACTTCCAATTTTTTTGAAATAACTTACACAAGGTGCTTTTCTATACCATAGCTCATAGGGTATCCTGTTGTTACCTCTTTTCACTAGTGCACGGTTTAAAGTGTATACAACAGTACTGATTGCTTCTCTCTAAAACATTTTGGATATATCACCCTGTAATAGCATGGTTCTTGCAGCTTCAACTATTGTTTTGTTCATCCTTTCTGCTATGCCATTCTTTTGTGGTGTCCTTGTAGCTGACATCTGTCTCTTAATACCCAGTTCATCACAATACTTAACAAATTCATTAGATTTGAATTCACCTCCCCGGTCTAATCTTAAACATTTCAAATTCTTACCAGTCTCATTTTCAACCAGAGCTTTAAATGATTTAAATTTACTAAACGCTTCTCATTTCTCCTTCAAAAATGTTACCCACATCATTTTAGAATAGTAATCGGTGAAAAGCTTGAAATACCCATCACCATAATAAATATTTGTTCTCATAGGGCCACAAAGATCGATATGTACAAATTCTAAAATATTCTTAGAAGTATAATCTTTTCTCTTGAAGGAAACAGAGGTCATCTTACCAATTTGACAATCTTTACATATCACATTATCTGATTTAACAATTTTTGGTAATCCTCTTACAACACTTGACTTACTTACTTGAACTAAATTATCAAAATAAAAATGACAACATCTTTTATGCCACAACCAACTATCTTCCAATCTAGCAACCAAACAATTATTAACATTACTATTTAAATACCAGACAATTATTAACATTACTATTTAAATGGAATAAGTTACCTCTAGTTTGCTTCCCGGTAGCAATCAATTTACCATTACCTCAAAGAATTCTGTAGACTCCACTTTTAAACTCAAGCAAATAACCTTTATCATTGAGCTGACCAACACTTAAAAGATTATGTTTTAGACCATCAACCCAAAATATATGATCAACATTACTCTTCCCATTTAGAGAGATAGAACCTTTACCTTTCAACATGCAAGGAGAGTTATTTCCAAATCAAACAACACCTCCATCATATTAATTAAGGGTTATGAACTTACTTTTATCTCCTGTCATGTGTGTAATACCCTAAAAATGGTCATCTAAACTGTGAGCCCCTAATCTTGAAAACATCACTAAGGTCCTAACCAAAGGCAATTAAATCAATCTTGAGCACATTAATTAATTTTTTAATCATCAAATGTCACATGACAAAATTAATCAACCAATATTAATTAAATATTTATTTAATTAATTGATCATTCCAAGTAAATCATTTTTAAACAATTATCCTATTTATTTTATTGAATATCCTAGCATATTTAATTAAATAAATCAATTTGCCATCAAATCTTCAAAAAAGGAATTAATTGACAAAAAAAATAGAATTAAAAATTGAGAAAATAAATCATTGGAGATAATCTTGAAAAATAAATTAAAAATTGATAAATAATCTCAAAGAAAGCAATTAAAACAATTAAATATTAAAATTGAATGAAATAGAGAATAAATCAATTTTTTCCTGATTTTATCTTAATTTTAATTCAATTTTTTTCAAAACTGATAAAAGCATCCAATCACATCAATCCACTTGGATTGTGCTTCCTCTTGGAAAATCTTGACCGCTCATCATCATTTGATCTCAGTTGTTGGTTTGTTTCTGAATTTTCTATAAATTCAGGCTCTCATCCCTCATTCAAAGATCCTAGAGAATTTATTGTTATCATGTCATTTTTTCTCTAGATTCATTGAGAATTTGCATTGAGATATTGCATATTAGTTATTTCATATTGCTTAAATCATTTAGCTTAAATATTCATATATTGCTTAAATCATGTTAGATTAATCTTGCATATATAGCTTAAATCTTGCATCCATTTAGCTTAATATCATGCTCATATAGATTTAAAAATCTTTTGTTTAGGTGTTGTCTAGTCACTCGATAGCTTAGCAATCTGAGAGCAATCTAAACTCGCATCTACTAAAAGGCAATAGGTCGCTTTGTAACAGTTTATTATTAATTGATTATTGATTTGCTAACCATGCATCTAATTACTTAATTGAAATGTTGTGTATTCCAGATATAGATACAGGTCCACTTTTCACACACACATTTTTGGAGCCCAGTGTGGGGCATGAAATTCAATACTTTGGCCTTAAAATCAGCTTTTTTAATCCTACAGGTCTCCTCGGTATAGTCACTACTAAATATCATATGAGTGGTATTAATGCATCATATGACATTCTATCAAAGTCTCTATTTTATCGTACGATTTAGGAAATGGGCTCGTATGAATTTTTGCTCTGAATATCTGATTCTATACTTTTTCATTCTATGCTCAGTTCTAACTCGTACGATAAAATGCTTTTGTCATTTTATTCTATAAGAATTGTCATACGATTCGGTATTCTGTTAGGTTAAAACAAGTTTCATTCTTCAGGTTTTTTGTTTAATTTTGATTACACTGATGCTAACCCTAAATTGTCTTGTGTCTGCCTGAGATTTTCACAGCCTAACCAGTTTCTTGTAGAACGCTTGTCAAAGAATTTATCAATCAAACATATGCTTGTTAAAGAATAAAAACAACATGACTACTGATGCGTTGTTTTTGCAGGTTGCCTAAAGAGAATCAACCAAACATCATGTATTATTTAAATTCATTTTTAGGCACCTAGCTTGCTATCTAGTTAAAGAACAAATCTATATTTTGTGTTTTAAGAAAATTATGAGAAGCAGGAGAGTATGCTCTTGTTTGTATAGACAATCAAAAATCTTGACCCTTGAGGCATTTTCTTTAAGTTTGAGATTTGTGCATCCTTAGTGGGCCTGCCCTCTCAAGGAGCTAATAACTCTATAGCCATTATGACCAGTGAGATGGGAATGACCCAAGGGGAATAACTAAATGCCAAGTACTCCAACCCACTATAAAACAAATGTGATTTGATGAAAATCAAGTCAATGACAGTGCTTGATAATAGCTCTCCTCTATACCTTTGGGTATATTAATCCTTGGTTTTCAAGGTTGGGAGACCTCTTAATTAAGTTTATACATGGACGTGCCAAACAGACCCCTTCCTAGTTCCAATTCAAATTAGAAACTACCCGGTTCACCTCCGAAAGGTTGATAATCTCTGTGCAAGGGAGATAGTAACTCTCCCAAGACACTTGCCATATCGTGCCCCCATTAGCATTTGAAGTCGACTAATATGACATTGAGAATCCATTGCATGAGACTCAACAATCATATTTTGATTAGCTATTGGGTGTGTACCTAAGTTGGCAAGCAAAGGTTTTCTTCTCTAAGCCAAATTCCATAGGGTTTGCATGTCGTGATTAGAGTTATTATTCGTATTAGGTGTTTTTTGTGTTTTTATCGCCTAAAACTAAAACTGAAACACTAAAAATGGAGAAAACAATACCAAATAATTCAATGATAAATTCTATCAGTGTCAAAAACTAGTCCTTGTCAGTCATTGAAAATCAATCCTATATCAAAAATTAGTCCTCATCAGTCACTGAAAACTCAGTCTGCCTCAAAACTGGTCATACTCAGTCATTGAAAACTAGGAATTTAACCTTTGTCCAGACACAATCGTATGAGTCTTCTGATTTATTATCCTGCTTCATATTCTTTGTTGTACGATATTCCATTAGTCCTAACAGTTTGTCATTTTAGCCTCCATCCTATGTTGTACAAGCCCTGATTGTCTATCGTCCGGTTCTGAGAATTGTTGTTTAATCCTAAATCTTGTGTCATATGATAAACCTTTGCATTTAAAAGTTTCTCATTTCAAACATACCCATGTGTCGTACGGTCTTAGGCAGCAACTTGTACGAAATAGTATTGTCATTTTCCTAAAGCTATTACACTGTCATGTGGTCCTGTAAAACCTATCATATGAATCTTTGATTTTGTCAATCTAGAATAGTCAAACTTGACTAAAATAGTCTACAGCGAGCCTAAAACTGGTTATCATCCTCCTGAGCATAAACAACCTTGATAGTGTACTCCTATTGTTGCGTTGCACGATTTTGTCAATCATCTCTTAGCTAGTTTAAACAACATCTTATCAAACCTAAGTTAACTTAGATAACGTCTTACATAGGATAGATCATTCCTGAAACTAGACCAGATCTTAGTTACTTCACTCAATCACTATGTTAAATGAACAACTAGCTACAATTTAATCTTGACTTACGCAACACATCTAGCTCTTGGTCCCATCGGTTGTAATGCCCATTCAAACCAAAAATTCTCGCAACAAAATAGACAAAGGAAAGGGAACACCCTTTTCATCAAATGTCAATCCATTCTTTGTAGAAAACATCATCCCAAATAGACCGTCATCATCACAAATACTAGTTTATGATCTACCAATCTTTGGTCAGCCCCTATCTCGCACCATGTCTGGAGAAAGGCAGAAAAAACAAGATGCTAAACACAAAACTTATGACGATATTAGTATCCATGATACCAATAGTGATTCCTCATCAAGTGAATCTGAAGCCTTTGAACCTCCAGAAAAAGATATTCATAAATTCCAAAAGGATAAAGATTTCCAAAAAATGATGAAGGTTATCATGGCTAGAGAAAAAGAAGACTATTTCCTAGAACTAGCAAAACAAGGCGCTAAGCTTCCTACTAGTTATGATGTGGAGACCCTTGTCACTAAAGAGGAAGAGGCACCATTGGGAATGCTAAACAAACAATTACAAGCATTACGAACTGAGATCACAGAACTGAAAAACAAAGATAAATCACCAAAACAATATTCTCTAGACACAATATGCCCATTATCATCTGACAAAAACCTTTACATGCCTCCATTTCCCTCAAAAGTAGAAATGCCTAAATATGACGGGAATACAGATCCTCAAGATCATATCAAAGAATTTTGTGCTTTATGTATGGAGTTCATGCATGACCAAATGTATCTCATGCGCCTTTTCCTGAGAAGTTTAGGAGGGCAAGCTATGGAATGGTTCTCAAGTCTACCTATGGGAATAAAAACTTTTGAACAATTAATCCAACTATTTATACAAAAATACTCCTATAACATTCATCACCCAGTCACTATGATAGAGCTTTGCAATACCAAACAAAAAATAGGAGAACCCTTTCTCACCTTTCTCCAACGATAGAGAAAGATGTTCTCTAGATATTCACAGACTATTCCAGATTTTGAGAAGATGGATATCTTTGTTAACAACTTAATCCCTAAATTCTAATACAACATCCAAATGAAAGTACACCCTTCATTCAACAAAATGGTAGATAATGCCCTCAGAATGGAAGATGTACTTATAAAAAAGGGAGATATATCACTTTGAAAAGAAACATTGCAAGGTTCCAATTCTAAAGAAAAGAACAAATACTGGAAATACGGAAAAGATAACAATAGAAATGTTGTTAATGATGGAGTGGTAGACACCATTAAAGCAAAAACAAAATCCAAAATATTTAACTTGGCTAGTGGCATGCAAGCACTCAAGGCAGCTGAAAATCTGCCAAAAAAATCAAGATAATGGTTTAAAGAGAAACCTTAGCTTTCAAAGCCTAAGCATGACTTTACTCCTCTAGATGAATCATATGAATAAGCTTTTAAAACTTTATTGGCAAATGATCTGATAACATTGCCAGACAATTCTTGACCATATGATCCAGAAATTAAACCCAAATGGTGGAGAGAAAATGAATACTGTGACTACCATCGGAACAAGGGACATAACACAAACAATTGCATGAAACTACGACATGAAATTCAAGATCTCATCGATGCTAGAAAAATCATTTTTGGAAATCACGTGACTAATGCTAATCATAAGGCCTTTAAAGATCCCTTACTGACTTATGAACAAGGAGATTCCTCAAAATCCAAGGGAGGTGATAGAGTCAATTATACCTACACTAACAATGACAACGTGATCAACATGATTGAATATTCCCAACCTGAATATTGCATTGTGATCATAATCAAAGATAAACAAAATCAAGAACAAATTGTCAATGTTGTGACCCACGCTCAAAAGAAGGTTACTCTCTAAGGAGTTAGCTCCTCAACTTTCGTTCAAACAACATCAAACCTACTAACTCCTTCAAATAGACAAACATACACTATCATGACCAAATCAAAACAACTGGCTTCATCATCCTCTAGTAGTTATAGTATTGTTGAATAATTGAAAAGAACTAACACTTAAATCTCCATTTTGGTACTGTTTAAGATCTCTTCTACTCATAGAAAAATCTGGGACAAGGCTTTTCTCACCACTAGTGTCCCTAAAGATTTATATGTAGATCGGTTTCAATCTATGGTGGGTCACCTGACTTCACCTCATTACCTCACTTTCTTTGAAGAAGATGATAACTCACTAGGTCACCGACATAACCAACCACTACACATCGAAGCTACGATCCATAAACACCAAGTTAAATATGTTTTGATAGATAGAGGCACTGGGTTGAATATTTGTACCTACAATCTACTGACACAACTGAGATTTTCTAAAAATGTTATTGATCCAACAAAGAAAATAACAATCAAAGCTTATGATAAAGAAGAAAGAACCTCTAAAGGTCTGGCACTATTACAAATTAGGGTAGGACCTATGGAAAGAGATGTCATCTTTTAGGTCCTTGACCTTCCTCTTTCATAAACATCTTACTGGGCAGGCCATGGATTCATGAAATGAAAGCAGTACCATCTACGTATCATCAGTGCTTGAAATTTCCTTATAATGGAGTTGAAGTTAGTATTCCTACTAATACAAGCTATACTTGCAATGCATTAACGTAGAGTGCTGATGCTTTTGTTCCTCATAACAGAGCAACCTCTATAGCTGAAAGTTTGGAATCTTTGCTGAAAGATTTAGAAAAGAAATTGAAAATCACAAACACGGGCATGGATGGCTACAAGATAGAACCTGTACTCTCACTAATGTCTCTTCCTCTATCACCAAGATAGTTGAGAAAACCATCAGAGGTTATGAAGCCACAAATTTCAACTCGAAAAGTCATTTATGATGGTCTCTTTATATAGCCCTCTACTTCCCTTGCAGATGAAATAGAACAGGATGCTTCTCTCAAATGGCTTTTCAAAGAAGATAGTGCAAACAAAGAAATATGACATTGTGAGATTTCCCCGACACAATATGGTCCAGGCTATAAGATGCTTCAATGCATGGGATATTCAGGTACCAGTCCTCTAGGCAAGCATCAAGAAGGTATTATTGAACCTATTTAGTTACAAACTAAGTCTGCAAATGAAAAAGATGGACTGGGATACGGTCCAATAAAGTCATCAGATCAGAAACGTACTCCTCACCATCAACCTAAGTGGAGGAAAAAGGTACTACCTTCAACATCACAAGAAATTAATACTCAACAAACTCAGGATGAGTGTGACGATGAGAAAGAAGAATTGCCAACCTAGAGAGAGAAAGTAGATTGTAATCAAGTTCTGATTGTATCAGCTATAACTATAGGAAGTAGAAATCCCACTAGATATTAGAGAAGAAGTATATAGAATAAGAGAATTGTTTGCACCACTAAACATTCTGGTCACATATACTGGCAGACAACAAGTAGATGATTCAAAAACTGATTCAAATGAGTATGAATGGGTCAAGACCATCTCTTAGATACATCTACTATAGAAACCCCTAAAAAATCCAATGATATTGCAGATGACACACAAGAGCTGATACGTTTAAAAATGCAAAAGGAAATAGAAGAAATCAGACTAAAAAGACAAGAAGACTATGAACAACAGCTGGAGGAAGAAAGGACACAAGAAATTTCTTCACCTACTAACTCTCCCTCTAATGAGATAGCACAAATCAGGTATGGAACTACAAAAGAAGAATTAGAAGCTACAGAAGTAGGACTAGTCATCAGTCCAAAGGAAGCTGAATGGAACAGACGACAAGGATTAATAGAACCATTAAGGTTATGTCCACAAGTGTGCCAAATACAAGTGATCAATGAACCAAATCATGAAGGAACTTGTAGCATCAATGATGTAGGTATTGATACTATATATACTTTTACTAAATCACTCAAAGATGAGTCAAAAACTTCATCTTATGATTCTAATAAATCAAACATAAGCTCTATTTATAACAACGACTATTCAACAACACATTATGACTACTCTGTCATGAATGTTGAGATGTTCTTTGCTGACCCTGTTACTGTCACACCATAGTATCTAGTCCATCCTGAAGTAGGGGATGACGCTAGGAGTAGGTCAGTTTAGTTAGGTCCAATAAATACTAACATGAATTTTGATAATCATGTTGTAACTCTTCCCGGTTTCGAGACACCTACGCAAGGTAGTCTTTTGGAACTCAACTGGTCGGTCCAAAGTCATGATGATAGTACTATGAACTCCCCTAAACCTGTTCAAACTTTATCTTTGATACATCCTAAACTGATTGACTATACTCTTTATAACCAACCATTCAATATACCCACCTTCACCACTGACTACACACTAGCCTGCTATCTTCATGTAGGAGAACCAATGAACTCTTCCACCAGTGAGCAAAGAAAGAAAATGACTGAAATAGACATCAAGTATCTTAGTCACAAAAATAAAAAAAATAAAAATAAGAGATCTGATGGCAAAAACCACATTGTGGTGGTATCAGAATCAAAAATAGTAAAAATAAAGGACATACTTAAAGGTGAAAACCTCTCTGAGGCACTTGAAGGTGAGATACTTGATATGCTGCAAAGTCATTTCCAAGAAAGTTCTTCGATATTGACTGAACCAACTCAACCAATCAATATTGGAAGTCAAGAAATGTCACATATCATTCATTTAGCTCACTCACTATCAGTAGAAGAGTTAAGAGATTTCAGCAACCTCTTTTCAAAAAAGAAGATCAACTTTGCATGGACATACTTTGATATGCCAAGACTAGATCCTGATCTCACCATGCATCATCTATTTATTACACCACGAGTTAAACCAGTCAAGCAAAATCTCATAAGATGCATCCTCATGTGGCATTTCTAGTCAAGGTTGAGCTAGAAAAATTGCTAAAAGCTAGATTTATTAGAGCTATAGACTTTGCAGAATGGATATCAAACATAGTGCCTCTCAAAGGTAGACAAATCTATTAGATTTTGCATAGACTTCATGGATCCTAACAAAGCATGTCTGAAAGATGATTTTCCATTTCCCAACATTGATATGATAGTAGATATGACTGTTGGATATGAGATGTACTCATTAATGGATGGATTCTTTGGTTACAATTAGATAAAGATAGCTCTTGAGGATCAAGAAAAGATAGCCTTCACATGTGCATGGGGAACCTTCTGCTAGAATATTATGCCATTTGGACTAAAGAATGTAGTGCCACTTACCAAAGAGCAGTAACCACTATCTTCCATGATATGATGCAAAAAAACATGGAAGATTATGTTCATGACACCCTAGTAAAAACCATGATGAGATCTATGCATATTCAAGAACTAGGCCTGATATTGGATAGAATGGAAAGATTCAAGCTCTGGCTAAATCCTAAAAAGTGTGCATTTGGAGTAACATCAAGAAAATTGCTTGGTTACATAATTTCAAATAAAGGAATTGAGGTTGACCCTAAAAAGGTCCAAGCTATAATGGAAATGCCTCCTCCCAAGAATATCATTCAAATGAGCAGTTTACAAGGACTTCTTCAATCAAAAAGGTGCTTTATATCTCAGCTAGCAGACAAAGCTCAACCCTTCACAAAGGCATTAAGGAAAGGAGTTCAATACAACTGCCATAAAAATTGTGAACAACATCTAAAACAAATCAAAGATTATCTTTCTAATCCACCCATATTGATGCCACTAATTCAAGGTAAACCATAGATCCTATACATATCAACTACAAATACTTCACTGAGGGCACTTCTGGCATAACAGGATGAGAATAAAAAGGAAAGAGCCATATATTATATCAGTAGAACATTGGTGTCTTATGAAATGAACTATACAATCATAGAAAAGGCCTATTTGGCATTAGTCTTTGCATCACGGAAATTAAGACACTACATGTTAGCACACTCTATTAAGCTGGTGGCTAAGATTGATCCACTCAAATATCTTCTCAGTAAAGCAACGCTCATAGGAAGGTTGGCTAAATGGGTCATGGTTCTTATGGAATTTGATATTGATTATGTGGAAAATAAAGCCATCAAAGGATAGGTTATTATAGACCAACTTGCCGATGCTCCACTTGAAGACAATCAACCTCTGCATATAGAATTTTTGGATGAATCAATCATGCACCTTACCCAACAATCATGGAAGAGATTCTTTGATGGGTCTTTCACTCAACATGGTTCTCATGTCGGAATACTTTTTATTACTCCTCAAAAATATTCAATCTTGAAAGCTTACAAGATTCTCTTCCCTTTCACAAACAACATTGCAGAATATGAAGCTTTGGTAAACAGGATAAAGCTAGCCATTGAGTGGAAGATTGTTGAATTACACATCTATGGAGATTCTCAACTCATTGTCAACCAAATAAATGATCTATATCAGACAAGAGATGAGAAATTGATGCCTTATAAGAGAATGGTGGATGATCTCAAGAAATAATTTGCCTTTGTATCATTTCAACAAATCCCTAGATTAGCAAATAGAGTAGTAGATGCAATGACCACCTTAGCATCTATACCATAGCTACATCAATCTAATTTTCACTTTGAATTCCTAGTAGAAGAATTACATTATCCTACCTATGACTCTCCCGAGTCCTAGATGGTTTGGGCTATTATTGGACATTATTCATCTCACTATAGCCACATTTACTCTTACCTGCATGATCAAGTTGTCCATGCTAATCTTTCTCGAAATGAAAAAAGGAACCTAATCCAAAATGCGTCATGGTACGTCATCATTTCTAATGACCTATTTAGGTGAGGTTTAGATAGTACTTTACTTAGATGCCTAGAAACTAAGGAGTCCCAACATGCATTATCCGAGGTTCATGAAGGTGTTTGTGGATCCCATTCGAATGGTCTAACTTTAGCACGAAAACTACTAAGGGTTGGCTACTACTGGCCAGACATGGAGAAAGAAGATATAAAATTTGCTAAAACCTATGAAAAGTGTCAGCTACATGGGAACCTTATACATGCTCCAATAAGGGATCTCATACCCTTTGTTACACATTGGCCCTTTCAACAGTGGGCGTTTGATCTAATTGGCCAAATATATCCTGCATCATCTAATATACACAAGTTTCTCATAACTCCCACTGAGTACTTCACTAAGTGGGTAGAAGAGGTTATGCTCATCAAAGAAACTAGTAAACAAGTAGCTCTGTTCATCCTTAATTATATCATCTGTAGGTATTGTATACCTTCATCCATTATAACTGACAATGGAGGATAGTTCAAGAAAAAAGATCTAAATTAACTCTATGAAAAATTCAAAATAAAACAACACTGGTCATTTGTGTACTATCCTCAAGGTAATGGACAAGCCAAAGCATCTAACAAGAATCTATTGACTATCTTACATAGAATAGTAAATAAATCTGGGAAGGATTGGCATCTGTAGCTCAATCCTGCCCTATGGGCTTATAGAACAAGTATACAAACACCTACTGGGGCTACACCTTTTTATTTGGTGTATGGGTCCAAAGTACTATTACCTATTCAAGTGGAAATACCATCTCTAAGAGTTTCTTTGCAAGGTCTTGTTACTAATGAAGACTACAAAATAACTAGATTGCAAGAATTTGAATTGCTAGATAAACATCGGCATGTGGTATTTGATAATCTAAGAGCATATCAAAGGAGAATGTCCAAAGGATATAACAAGAAGGTTAGAAAACAAAAATTTCAAGTTGGTGATCTTTTTCTAAGAGAAAATCCTAAGAATCAACAGTTTCAAGAAAATAAAGGGAAGTTTGAACCCAACTGGCTGGGTCCCTACATCATTACTACCGCCTTTGGTGCTGGTTCCTATCAACTCTCAACATCGGAAGGAGAACAACTCCATGAACCGATCAACACCATCCACCTGAAGAAATTCTTCACCTAAATATTCTTTGCTCTAGTAGCTTATGCAGCTAAAAAGTCCTGAAGAAATCCTAAAAATAAAAAAAAGTCTTGAATAAAAACAAAAAAAAAAGAAAAAGAGAGAAAATGATTTGGTGAAAACCTGGTAAATAGGCACCTTGGTAAAACAAAAATGAATCTCTACCAAGCAGGTGAAAAATTGGAAAACAAGCGCCTCTTGTACTCAAGTGCTCCATCTATCAATGCAATGTTGGCATTCTTGCTTTCATGCATCTTTGCTTTCACTTGTACATATTTCAGACACTTTTGTGACATCTTGGTTCATTGGAACCCTCATGGCTTTAAACTGATCAATGTCCTAGTCTTAGGGTAATCGCAGAGCACATTACATGTCCTAAGTAGTATCAACCAAGTCATCATTCTGACAATGAAACCTAGTTGTCCACTCTGAGTCAATCACCTATCTCCTAACTATTGAAGAGTTTTATCACTGAGTACACAAGCAACACAAATAAAACTGAAAACAATCACTAAGTTGTTTGAGATATGCATGAAATTTTCTTTGTGTGCTATCTTTTACATTGGCTTTTTCTTATTATTCTCTTTGAGTAACTCGAGGAAGTCTATCTTGACTAAAAGGAGCAAGGATTGGGGACATAATATTTTCTTTGTTTCCTACTTGTAGGAATGATTTCAATGATCTGGAAACATCTAATTAGGTGTCTATGATAAGAGCCTTCACATCGAGGTGAAATATCCACACATACATCACTTTCACTTATTTGTATGCTACAAGGAGGTTCACATCATTTCTTTATCTATTTTGAGGGAATTTATTTATCATGCAATCTGAATGCATGCATAATCTGTCCAAGTATATGAATGAAAAAGGGTCGTTGTCATTGCGGACAAGATAATTAATATTGCACATGAAAAGAAAGGAACTCTAATCTTCCTGCTATGTTTGTAAAACGCTCTGTGATGAAACTTAAACATTTCAAATCCAATGACTAGGTTTGGGTTGTATTTTATTTTACATCTCATTTTGCATTTCATGTTGCATTTTGTGAATTTAGAGTGATTTTGGTATGGTAACAATGATCTCTTTATCTTCTGAATGAGAGTTGGAAGCATCATCTTTTCTTAGCTAAGTGGTCTCTCCTTCATCATTTCTCCAATTGAGTACTTGTGTATTGAGATGATTAGGTGCATACATAAGAATTTTCTATAGATTCATACATTCATTATCACTCATTTATAATTTATCTTATTGCATTGAAAAATTAAAAAAATTGCACTACTCATTACTCATTTTCATCCATTTTATTTGCATATGAAAAGAAACAAGAACAAACATCCATATTCATTTGCATTACATCCATACTGAAAAGATATGCATACATATAGAATAAAGCATACAGAAAAGCATCTCATAAATTGATAGACACAAGTACAATGAAGTCAAATCAAGATCTCGTATATAAAATGATCATGTCTCAGGGTACAAAATAATGTCAACATACATATACAAACTCCCATCAGAGCAAGAATCGTAAGGGCTACAAAAAATGGGTGTCTACAAAACAATCTCAGGGATACAAAAATAAAATCTAGCTCTCTGCCTCTCCCTCATTGCTAGTTGGTGGAGGAGGTGGGGCCTGCTGACCTGGATCCTTCCTGGGTGCCCGAGCTCCCTCCAATCGAGCCATGCACTGAGAATATGGTACAACCTACTATGCTACTAGAACTATTACACTGTAAGCCGCAACATAATAGGCTGCTCGACTCATTTGATGGAGAACCTTCTGCTAAAGAACATCTCACTCTGCCCTCATTGTCATGACGTGATGATCTCTCTCTTCTCTAAGATCTACCAGCTGTCGATCTCACTCCGCTAGCTATATCTATGCCACTATCAATAGTGACAACAAACCCTCTAGGCGTTCTCTCGTCGACCACACTACATCAGCCCCTTGATCCCTCTCAGGCTCTCTGCCTCCATCACCTCCTCCATCTCTGCCTCTGGCTCCCCCTGCTCCTCTCTCCTTTGCTGAACATATCTTGGAGCTGCTCTCTCCTCCTCTCCACTACCCTCACTCCACTAAGCCTCACTCCAATAGTACTCAAGGATCCACCCTCTCCTCTCTATTGTTGTCTACCACTAGCTGGTACCCTGCTACTACTAGCACCAAGATCACCACCTTCCCACCTCAGTGCCTCAGCTCTTTATCCCTACCTCTATCCATGTCTCTATCCCTATGTGGGGGCATCATCTTCTACCTCCTCTATGCGAGGTGCCTGCTAAGCCAGATCGGTAAATCTCAGGAATGGATGCTGCTGGAACCAATCCCTGTACTGGGGAAATACCCCCGCATCTATAATATCATCTAAATAATCCCATCTGAGTCATAGTAACCCAGTCAGCTCTTGCATGCCCAAGGTGTATGATAGCCTAGCTCCCCATTCTTGCCTCTCCTCATCTGCATAACGTGCGTATGTAGTAAACTCCTACGAGATCCCCTGAGGTCTACCATACTGCCTCATCACTTGAGTAACAACAAATTGCTCAACTACTGGTTTTGATCTACTAATAAGAGGTCGGGTCATGAATAGGTCTCTGCACACAACTCTCCAATCATCCCAATGCTCTAGACCCTTGTAAGGTCTCCATGTGACAACCATAAGATCATCCAGCTATCATCTCCAATAATTTGTCTTGCCCAGATGGGGCTATGTCACATATCCAACATATCTATAAACAATGGGTTGCTGTGGATCTTTGGCCTCATTGACAATCGGTCTGCATACTAGGAGATGCTCCCAAGCCCATACCTGTAAAATCAACACCCTGGCAGCCATACTCTTCCCCTCCTGATAGACGATCTCATGCATCTCATGATACATGTGTGCCAGTATACATGAACCCCATCCTAATCTCTGGGGGTGCTCAACAAGTCTCTCCAACATCCTGCCCCATCCACATAAAAACCCCTATTGTCCCCTGTCTGGCATAAAAAAACAACTAATGAAACCTACCAAGATGCAAGCCAATCAAAATTCCTCACTGTATCTGGTCATCATCTCATCCCAACTGATTGACCATGTCAGGATGTCCACATCATGAAATACTTACCTTAAGGCTAGAAGGCCAGGACATTGTGCTGAATCATAATCTATTTTATCCCCAGCAAAAGGGATACAGAGAATCCTGTATACATCCTCAGGAGTGATCGTCATCTCCCCAACTGGCAAATGAAATGTATTATTCTCTGAATGAAACCTCTCAACTAATGCAGTGAGCATACCATGATTCACATGGATATCAGGAAACCCGATAAGATGAGTCAGTCTGCATGCATCAATATATGCCCAGTCTATATCTGATAACTAACGAACTAATGTTATAGTCGGTGAATATACACATCTGAATAATACATGGGGTAATCGAACTTGCAAAAATCAAACAAAAGATCATCAAGAAACCTTTCAAATTCGCCTATAAGAGAAGCAAAACATCATACAAATCTAACTACATCAACCGCAAAATCAAAATTTTAAGTTTACACCTTCAAAAATGCTCACTATTTTTCAAATGACAAAACATCACAGAGACAGCAACTCATATGAGTTAGGAATTGGTCTCATACGACAAAACAGTCCAATATGACATAGGACTAGACCTAAAATGACAAAATGGGCTCTTTTGAAGGTTCTCGTACGACAAAAGGGTGTATGTAGAATGACAAAACTAGTGACTATAAATGATAAAACAAACTTAATCAGTTTGTCATACGAGACAGGATCTAGCCTCGCACGACAACACGATGAAACCCGACTTCAACATGCCAAAAATATGAAAAATTCAACAAAAAAAATTAATTTTGAAATGAATAATAGGCTTAAGATCGATCACTTACCACTGGCTCATAGTTCTGAGGTCGATTATGTCGTCTCTGGCACTCATTTTGATGCACATGAGTGGGAACCACCATTTTTCTTCATAGAAGGCTTTTTTTAGTTTCAAACTTGGAGGGTTAAAATGAATTGAAAATGACACTTTTACCCCATATATAGCCAAAACCCTAATTTTTAAACTTGCTCTGATGGACATGAAAATTATACCCTTAGCTAATTTGCCCATCTTGATTCCATTTTCAGGATCGAAATCGAAATTCGAGATCATTCTGCTAGTCAATCTCTAAAATTTGGACCACTTAGCACTTTTCTTCAAAAGCTCATTCTTTCTTCAATTTTATGCTCAATTTCTTTTTAATCAACACTAAATTTTCAAATATTCCTCTAAATCATTTGTGCTCAAATAACTTATCATCGCCAAAAATTGCCTATAATCATGTACCCTCGCTATCTTTTGATTTCGCTCCCGAGGGGCATACTGATGACCTCATGACCTCACATCTTCAATGTCAAGAAAATTTTGAAATCTTCATCAAAAGTCAAGCAAAAGTCTTTTTCAACTAAGGAAAATCAAATGAATTCTTATCGCTAGGGGCATATTAGTTTTATCACTTCAAATCAAGCTAACATTGTCTTTGTCTAAATTAGTCTCTTAACATTAATTAGTTTCATCACTTTTCATCAAGCTGATTATTCATTTAAACTCAATCAAGGGTTTAAAGAGTTTCTTTGATCACACACTCAATCTAAGCAGGCGTTCAGTTTCATCACATTGAATCAAGCTAGACAGTTTATCTTCGCTCATTGTATCTTGATCAATCAAGTTTAAGATCGGTTTTATCTTCTCTCACTGTGTCTAGTACAATCAAGTTCTAAATCAGTAAGATCCGCTTCTTGATCAATCAAGTTCAAGTTCGGTATCTTTTCTCTCTATCATTCCTAGTTCAATCAAGTTCAGGATCAGTATCATTTTAATCAACTCTGTTTAGCTTCATCACTTCAAATCAAGCTAAACACCTCGCTTTTCATCTGGTTCGTATCAATCAAGTTCAAAACTGGTATCTCCTAGACATCAAGTATTCTTTGAACCAACGTGCTGCTCGCACATTAATTCAAAGAGGGGAACATGTAATACCCTAAAAATGGTCATCTAAATCATGAGCCCCTAATCTCGACAACATCACCAAGGTCCTAACCAAAGGCAATTAAATCAATCTTGAGCATATTAATTAATTCTTTAATCATCAAATGTCACATGACAAAATTAATCAACCAATATTAATTAAATATTTATTTAATTAATTGATTATTCCAAGTAAATCATTTTCAAACAATTATCCTATTTATTTTATTGAATATCCTAGCATATTTAATTAAATAAATCAATTTGCCATCAAATCTTCAAAAAATGAATTAATTGACAAAAAATAAAGAATTAAAAATTAAAAATTGAGAAAAGAAATCAATTGGAGATAATCTTGAAAACTAAATTAAAAATTGATAAATAATCTCAAAGAAAGCAATTAAAATAATTAAATATTAAAATTGAATGAAATAGAGAATAAATTAGTTTTTTCCTGATTTTATCTTATTTTAGTTCAATTTTCTTTAAAACTGAGAAAAGTATCCAATCACATAAATCCACCTGGATTGTGCTTCCTCTTGGAAATTATTGACCACTCATCATCATTTGATCTCAGCCATTGGTTTGTTTCTAAATTTTCTATAAATTCAAGCTCTCATCTCTCATTCAAAGATCCTAGAGAATTTATTGTTATCATGTTGTTTTTGCTTTAGGTTCATTGAGAATTTGCATTGAGATATTTCATATTAGTTATTTCATATTGCTTAAATCATTTAGCTTAAATATTCATATATTTCTTAAATCATGTTAGATTAATCTTGCATATCTAGCTTAAATCTTGCATCCATTTAGCTTAATATCATGCTCATATAGATTTAAAAATCCTTCATTTAGGTGTTGTCTAGTCACTGGATAGCTTAGCAATCTGAGAGCAATCTAAAATCGTATCTACTAGAAGGCAATAGGTCGCTTTGTAATGGTTTATTATTCATTGATTATTGATTTACAAACCATGCATCTATTGACTTAATTGAAGTGTTGTGTATTCCAGATACAGATATAAGTCCACCTTTCACACACACAATGTGTTGTGAGTATCCATTATCTATAATCCACTCATCACTATTCTCCATATGAGATACTAGTGCTTTTTCATCTAATAGTTCCTCCTTTACGACTACAAACACAACTTCTTCATTGTCATCTTCATCTTCAAACTCCTCATCAGTCACACCTTCATCTACTACAACATAACTATTTTTCTTTCCCTTTCCTTTGAATCTTTTAACTTTTCTTTCTTATCGGTGTTAGGGCAGTTAGAAACATAATATGACCAATTTTACTACAAGAGAAACACTTCAAAGGTAGTTTTCATTTATACTTACCAGTGCCTCTTGGAAATATCTTTGCTAAAAATGCCTCAAGTTCCATCACTTGATCTTCATTATCTTAATTTCCTTGGTTACTTCCATGACTTATCTTGCACTCATGATTTAGACATATATCTTTTCCTTTTCTAGCAGATGAAGTGGTAACAAAATCTTTAAAGGAAGATTCAGTAGATTTTGTCACACTATTGTCAACACTATTTAACTCAAAAGTTGTAAGTTTACCAATCAATGAATCAACAGTTACCTTATCCTTTGAAATAAATCCAAGTTCCTGGATTGCACATACTCTTATAGCATACTAAGGTTGAAGAGTTCTAAGCATCTTACTTACTATTACATTATCTTCTAATTTACCTCCAACACACTTTATGCCACCAACAATTTCTTTGATTCTCTGACCATACTGTGCAATATTTTCTCCTTGAAACATTCTCATGTCGTCAATATTTTCTTTCAAGCTTTCCTCTTTAGCTCTTTGTACATGCTCATCCCCTCCATAGATTGTGTCTAGCTTTTCCCATACCTCCTGTGTTGTTTCCATTCCTTTAACATCAAAATATTCTGAATTAGATAAAGTATTTACAATAGCTTCTAAGGCTTGAATTATTTTTTTGTTTCTCTTTGAGTTCATCTGGTGTCAAGGGAGTAGTGGTAGGAGCAATATATCTTGGTTCAACTTGCTTCCAATATTGTGCACCAAGACCTTTAATGTAGATCTTCATTCTATCTTTCCAGATCTTGTAGTTCTCCTTGTTTAACTTAGGACCCTCTTTCTTCATCATCTTGACTTCCTCATAATCTTTTCCTCAAACAGTTAGTCTTTCTGCACACATAAGACCAAGGATCTGATACTAATTGTTAATCCTATGAGGATCTGGTTAATACTAAGTGGGGGGGGGTGACTCAGTATTAAGAAAAATTGAAACTTTAAACCAAAACCAAACTTATATCAGATCTAAAACCATTTAACAAATATCTTAAATTATTTTATCAGATCTAACAACCTCTTGATCAGATTTGCTTAACACATTTATCAAATTATTTATCACAACTATCAATACTTTCACCACTTAAGCAATCATATCAATTTGATCATATACTTTCTCTAACAAATTCTTATTAGTACAGTAACCTCTCATAAAATTCTGATAAAACAACATAATTAGTGTCTCAGAAATAATGCATGAAATGAAATATAAACAAGAACATCACATGAAAAATATTCCACACATGAACACCACAAGTTTTTCATGTGGAAACCCAAATGGGAAAAACCATGGTGGGAGTTGGTACCCACAAGTATTTGTACTCTTTTGAAGTACTCCCTATTAGGAGCTTAGCCTTGTTAGGAGCTTACAATATGCCCTGTTAAGAGAAGACCCTGTTAGGAGTCACCCAGTTAGGAGCTTAATGACCTATTAGGATCAACCTTGTGAGAGGATTCAACATTATTTTGAGAAATTCCCTATTAGGGGACTTAAATGTTTAAGGCTTGTTAGGACCTATTCAGTTAAGGGATTTAACCTGCTAAAACTGTTAGGGAGCAATAGTAAGAAAATGATCTTTTACTTGCACTTCTCTACTTGATAAATCAGATCCAGTTATGCTCAACACTCTGCAACTCTTAGGAAGATCTCACACTTCATTGGGACAAATCAACACATTCTCTAAGACCATCAACACAATGAACATCAACTGTGTTAACATAAATAGCCATCTCAACTAGGTTGGCTAGTAAACCCTAAATTACATCATGAATTACAATATAGATCATAAGAGATCATCTTAGATCAATCATACAAATCACTACATTAAATTACAATGCAATATCAACCATTGGTTGATCATAACTCATCATAAAAATCTGATCTGTACCAAAGTCAAACCTTAAAACACTCTACTAAGAATTTTGCAGATTGCCAAGAAATTCTTCCTTAATTCATGCCAAAACTATTGGCATTATACACTCAGATGAGAATAGTTGATGTTGTCATTGATGGAAACCAACTGGTAACATGGTTCATAGGTTACATCGGCAATATACATCTACTGGCACCGGTAGACACTACAAAGATTATTCTCACTGACATCCATTCTACACTGATAGAAGATCTTATGGGCACCCCAGCTGACATGGAAATTATATTGTTTCATATTGTAATATTATTTGTATAGCCAACATGATGTATTGTAAAAACTCATATATATATATGAGATGTTATAGGTCATTTTGTAAGTAAGTATGGTATGTAAGAAAAGTAAGGATATGTAATTAGGTAATGAATATGAGAGCGAATATATGTATATAAATTTTGATGTAATAACTTTATCAACAAATAAGAGCAGAGCAAAGAGAAGCAAGGTTTATTACAAAGGTATTTGGAAGAGATTAAACTGGTACTGAATCTAGCATTGTAGATGCTATTTTGAGCAGTACATTGTCATTGGATTTAATTATCCAATTTTGTAGTCAATGTGACTCCTTTTTGTGATGGAGCAGTGAGCTCTAGGCTATTGGCCTTCCTGCATGTGCAGGCCCCTATTGTATAAGTAATATTTATTCATATTGGCCAGTGAGTAAATATTGTGGGTCACAAATCCGATCAAGGTTTTTCCCCTACCAAGTTTCCTCACCAAAAATATATGTGTTATGTTGTGCATTGGTGGTTATACTGTTATTTCTATTTATTGCTTTATTTCTTGTTTACCAGTATATTGATTTGGGTTATAAAGTTGCAAACATGTTTAAATCTTTCATCCATCGATTAGACATTGATTCACCCCCCCTCTCAGTGTCTTTGGGACTGATCAAGTATCTAACAATTGGTATCAGAGCCTAGGCCTCTATTTGTAGAAGCCTAACAGCTTGAGGAAGATTCTGAAACTAGTACCGATGGAAAGTTTGAGACAACAATTGGAAGGATCTCTTGAAGATTTTGATGCAGGAAAATTGAAGAATATCAAACTGGAAGATGAACTTGGAACTGCTCAGGAATCTATCAAAGCACTCCAAGATAACTTGGTTATAGAAAAGAATAAGAGAAAGAATTACATGTGCAATTATGAAATCAAGATAATGAAGAAAGAGAAACTCTCTGAGATATTGCAGACAAATTGAGACAAGAAAACAATAACATGAAGAATGAGTTGCAAGATTTAACCATGAGACTATGCAAGGATATTGAAGATAGAAAGAGGAATGAGGAGGATTTGGCCAGAGGACTTAATGAAAGATCAGATGAATCTCAAAGGCTAAGCTATGAAAATGATATGCTTAAAACTGATTTGATTCACATGCAACATGACAAAGAGGAATGAGACAAGTTAGCACTTTGGAAAGTGAGTTGGTCACTGAAAGTGAATACAAAGACAAATTCAAGAATTCAGATAATCTTGATGATATGTTGAAAAGTCAGAAACTTGATGAAGAAACAATTGGACTTGGAGTTGAACATGGAGAAAGTTTTGGGACTGCAAACAATCATGATCATAGCAAACCAGTAAGGCAACCTAATGCTTATAAATTTAATGGGAAATATTTTAATTGCAAAAAATTTGGTCATAGAGCAAATCATTGCAGATTTAGGAATAATCAGAATACAAACGTACCCACCATTCAATGTTCAAAATGCAATAAAATGGTCATAACTCAGACAATTGTAGAATGAATGTGAAATGCTATGTTTATGGTAGATTTGGACATTTATCTAATCAATGCAGAACCCAAACCGGTCAAGGTTACGGAAAGGCTATTCAGGGAAACAATGTAACTTGTTATGCATGTAACAAGATTGGGCATATGTGAGGCCCTACCCCGACCCATCCTATCTCTTCAGTTATTTTCATTTTGGAACTATTTTGGATGCTAGTTTTGACACACTATGGATATAGAACTTTGCATGGTCCCACGATTTTTGGTAACATTGATATATATGGATGCTTCATTTCTATGCCTTGTGGATTATAGAATATTATGTGATTCTAGATTAGGGTAATATTGTGATGAGGTAGGTTATTATCTAAATTTTAGGATTTGATATAATGTTAGGAAAATGTTTGCATATCTTGTAGATGGATCAAATTTTGAGGATTATGAGGAGATTGCTTGAATTGTGACAAATCATATTTCATAATGTCAAGTCTTTGCAAAATGAATGTATTATATTCTGATTATGTAATATATATCATATGAGGTTATTTGGAAAGTACTAATGTTTAAATTGAGATGTGCAGGAAATTATCCATGTGACCATGGAAATATTATGGAGAATCAAGCCTAGGCCAATGTGCGTTAGTAAAACTAGGGGTTGTCTATTTGGAGAGACAACACCCCGTATGTACTGTATTTTATTCGTAAATGTAAAATGTTGCATGAGTGTAATTTGTATTTATTGGATTATTTAAATTGTTTAAGGGACAATTGCCATGTGTTTATTGTGATGTGGAATTATGTTGTAGTGTCACTTGACACCTATGTAGTATGTTGTGTTGGCAATTTGTCATGTCACCTTTTTGAAAGTTTTATTTTTGTTAATAGTTATATCCCCTAATTATCCTTGAAGGAACCAAGAAATCTAGGTTAGAGAGCCACAAGGAAGGTCAACTCAGAGTTGACCCATAGGTTAACTTCAGGTGGACTTTCTGAAGGTCAAATCAACTCCTAGAGTCAATTTTAGAGCTTTTCTATTAGGCCTCATGGGGTACCTATGGGTGAAGGCCAAAATTGGCCATGTGTCTTTCCCTTAGGACTTGTTTAACCACCCAAAAATGTGGTTTTCCCAAGATGGACGAATTCCATCTACAGGAGTGCCCTCCTTGGTAGGATAACCTTCTTGGAGATAGTAATCCCTCTTCTCCATTCCATTTCCCTTCTCTAGACACCTAGGTTAGGGAGTGTGTAAGACCTAGGGAAGACCAACCCAATGGGAGATCTCTCACACTATCCAAGAGGTTGGAAGGAGTGAGAGAGGCCTTCTTAGGCTAAGAATGGAAGCTTAGTGAGCTAATCACCCACTCTCCATTCTTGGAGATTTTTGAAAAAAAAACACTTGGAAGGAAAAAAACCAGTTTTAGGAATTAGAGGAATTTGGGGGCCAAGGAATTGCAGAAAGTTGTGTGGATTGGGCAGCTCATCTCCAACTAAGTTTAGCATACCTATTGGCAGAATAAGGTTGGTTGTTATCTCCTCTTGGTTTTGTTGTCTATGTTAGTTATGTTGTTTTGTTGAAGGAAAGAAATGCTTGTAAAGAAAGTGTGTATGTAAATTGTTGTTGAAGAAAATAATGTGTAGTTTCATTTCTATGTTTTTCTGTTTTTGTGTTCTTGTTTTGGGAGTGTCCAAGACCTTCTACTCTTGGGAGAGTAGGATGATCTTGGGGTGGAAGAAGCATGACAGCCTTGGGTGAGAGGCTCTCCTTAAGGAGAGTGATCTCAAGGGTGTCCTTTGTGACCCTTGCTGCATAGCCTTGTGTATGCATTTGGGGGTCATAAGGGGAGAGAAATGGCTTTGAGCCTTTGGGGGGGCATAAGGTGGTTGGGATGAATTCTGTTGAGTATTTTGAGTTGCCATGAGGTGGCTTGTGTTATATTTTTGGCTGCAGTCTCCCCAATGGTACTTGGTCCACTTCCACCCGTAGATTGATCACCCCAAGTGTGGTGAAAGTGTAGCTTGGGATGGGAAAGTGTATGTGTTGTGTGTTTGCCCTATTGTTGTGTTGTATTGTCTGATTGTAACCCGTCTAGGTCTTGATTCTCCTAGCTTGGGGGTGGCTTCTGGTAAGCCTAGGCTGGGAGGTGAGCATCCCATGGTCACAGTCCTAAAACTTTACTTGCAGGTGGCTTGGGGAAAAAGACTAGGAGTTGCAGATTTTGTGTTGCAGACTTCTATTCAGATTTCTTATTTTTATTTAAATGCTGAAAGGAAGAAAGAAATGTAACCTTATGCTTTGTAGCAAAAGAAAAAGAAGAGAAAGTGCATATGTAGATATAGGGCTTAAAATGACTCTGTTTCTGTTTAAATAAATGTAATTATTATTTTCTGTGTAAAGATTAGAAAAAAAAAAAAAGGGACTGTTAGATTATCTACCCATTTTCTTATTTGGGCTATTGTAACTATCATTCTGGAAAAACAATGTAAATGTAATTCTTTTTATTATATTTTTATGTCTATTGTGTTTGCTGTAGTCTACATTTAAATCTGGTCTGTAACATGTTTATTTACTGCATTAGTAAGGAAAAGAAAAAGAAATGCAGTAGGGTTATTATTTACTTGCATAGCTTAAATTCTGTTAATTTTATGATTGTTTTAAAAAAAAAGAGTGAACTAGTATTGTTTTTTTTATTTCTCACTATTTACTTGCATAGTTTAGATTTTGTTATTTTATGACTGTAAAAAGAAAACCAGAACTATTTTATTTCTGTAGCAATTTTAAATGAAAGGAAGAAAAAAATAAAATATAAACCTATTCTAAATGCTGAAAGAAGACCAAAAACAGAATGTAAATAGTTGAAAATCCCAAATCAATATAAGGATTTTAACCCTATTACTTCAACATTTAGTCATATATATCTCTATATGTATATAAGTATATATATTGAAAATATATACCTATATAGATATAAAGTATATATACATATAAGCTTCCTGTAATGTGCATACCCCTGTAACAACAAAATAAAGGATGCATTTTGAACTTGTGCATCTCTGTTTCAAACATATAAAATATAATGCAGAATAAACCCTTTAATCATATATATATATATATTCTGCAATCTAAAGTCATGCTCTGTGGATGCCTGTAGAAGAAAATATCTTCATATTCATAAATGATACTATGCATATTATATATATATATATATATAGATATATATATATATATATATATATATATAGATATATATATATATATAATATACATAATATACATTTGAAATTCAAAAAAAAAAAAAACTACATCTTATACCATTTTTATCAACCCACGAAATTTATTGAAAATGTTGCAAAAAAAAAGGGAAGCAAAGTCACGCGGGCCACTGTGTGCAACACAGTGGATGGCCACGGCCGAACCACTGTGCTACACACAGTGGGCGGCGCCGAAGGGCACCGCACTGTGTGTAACACAGTGGGCGGTCGCGGCCGCCACTGTGCTACGCACAGTGAACGGCGCCCGCCACTGTGTGTATACACAGTGGGCGGCGGCTATGCCGACCGCCACTGTGTGTACACACAGTGGGCGGCGCTGCCGCCACTGTGCGTATGCACAGCGGCGCCCGAAACCCTGCGAAAACCTCCGCCTCTCCCCGCATGAAACCCTCCGCCTCTGTACCTGCAGTCACATTCCAAAACAAAAAAAAAGAAAGAAAGCAAAACAAAGAAAAAGGGGTAATATAAAACCCTAACCCATTCGGGTTAGGGTATAAAATGGTAAAGAGGAAATAAAATAAGAGGTAAAATATAGAAAGCAACCCTAACCCAATTTCGGGTTAGGGTTAGCATTTTAGGTAATTAGATATATATGTATATGTATATATATATACATATATATATATATATATATGTATATATATATATATATGTATATATATATATATATGTATATATATATATATATATGTATATATATATATATATATATATAGGAGATTTAGATTGGAACATTAAATTTGATTTTTAATTTATAATGAGGGTTAGAATTTAAGAATTTATAATGTGATTTTATATATATATATATATATATATATATAAAAGGAATTTAAATTGGAAATTTAAAGTTAGATTTTAGTATATAATTTGGGGTTAAGTTTATAATTGAAATATTATGGAATTTTGAACCCTGATTTTAATGTATATATTTGGGGACAAATTTAATAATTGGATTATTATGGGATTTTAGACTTTTGATAATAGGGGTTAATTTAATATTTGAATTATTATATGTCCTCATTCTTTAGAAATTTAATTTTAATTAATTCAAGGGGGTTAATAATAAAGGATTACTATAGTTGGATAAACTATACGTTTAACCCAGCAATATATTTAATTAATCAATGGACTTACCCCCCCCCATATCATTGGACGTTAGGAAAATTTATGAAGGAGCGATTTGTAAAATTTAGGAACCTTAAGCCCTTGAGATCGATATTTGGTCGGATCGAAAATTAATTGACAAAATCAAGGGGTTTAGGGAAAATCAGAATTGGCCTTAGCTTATTGTCGGTTTTAGTGGGCAAATGACATTGTAGTAAATTGAAACCCGCATCGGGTGGATGCGTATAATAAATTTTATATAAGCATCAAATAATCATTAGCAATATCATTATATGACCTGGAATGATTTAATACGTTAAGATAGCCAATTATCCCTTGGTTTAATTAGCGGCAATTTGTCTTAAGTAATTGAGCTAGCTAACTAATCCGCAATGCAAATTAATCTCCACCAATCAAGTCACTCGCTCGAGTTGGATTTTTAACTTAACCTTAGTAAGTAAGTTTATTTACATCCTAGAAAAGACAAAACCTTAAATACAGTTGTTATATATTAGGATTTTTAGCGAGTTCATGACGTCAAAAAAAATTTGTTGTTCCGTTTTTGTGCCCTAAAGTTTGGGCACGACATTTTGGTATCAGAGCAAGGTTTCCAACACTAGGAACCTTTCTCCATTACGTTTCGCTTTAATTATCTAAATTAATCAAATATTTTCTTAAACGGAAAAATAAAAATATAAATATATGAAAATTAAATTATTTAATTAATTGTTTATTTATTTTATTTCTTGTTTCCTCATAGGATGCCTCCGACTACGCGACAAGCTCGCAAGCGCGGAAGGGGTCCTAGCTGTACACGTATGGCACGCGAGGATGTTGCTAGGGAGGAACCGGTTCCAGAAGGGAACCCGGAAGCACCTCCCAAACCACCGGTTGACCCTAACCGAGACATCTTGCTAGCTCTTCAGAACTTGATCGGGATCGTGCAGGATAGGCTTCCAGCAGTGGACCATCATGCAGACAATCAGAACTCAGGGAGTCATAGATCAGTGGATAGGGAACGAAGTAGGAGTCCACCTCCTAATTTCGTAGAGGGTGAGGCAGAGCATGAACCGGAGTCCGTTCACCTGCCCGAACCCCCTCCAGTAGCAGCACCTATGTACTTTGAGAGAGCACGTCAGGAACCAGGAGACCTGATTAGAGAGGTTTTACGCCTCCAGCCGCCATCTTTTGGAGGCACTACTGACGGAGTAGAGGCTGAGGCATGGCTTTTAAGCCTAGATCGGTGCTTCGCATTGCGATCTTATGAAAGCAATTTGAAGGCACGCGTTGCAGTCCACCTTCTGAGATCGACAGCCTCCACATGGTGGAAGCAAGAGGAATTCAAGTGCAGACTCACTGCAAATACCATCACATGGGAAATCTTCACAGAGAGGTTCAGAGAGAGGTACTTGTCAGAGCACTTCCGGCAGCGTAGGATCGATGAGTTCCATGACCTCCAGCAGAAGGGTCTCACAGTGACCCAGTACGAGAGTAAGTTTATTGAGCTCCTACCTTATGTAGATTAGCTGAAGGATGAGAAGCTGCTCGTCAACCGATTTGTTAGGGGACTTAATGCTGGGATAGCAGGACCAGTGAGGATGGCCGCTCCAGGGAGCCTTCGGGTTGCCGTAGAAAAGGCCCTTATAGCTGAGGAGATTCAGATCAGGCCACAGGACACGAGGGATCGGTTCCAGAACTGAAACCCAGCTCCCCAGCCTTTCGGGTTTCAGAAACCCCATTGGAAAGGCAACCACAGAAATTTTTCAGGGTCCCATAAACCCCCTCCTCCACAGCAGTCATAGCAAAATCAGAGACAGAGGCCACCTCAGGGACAGCAGGGCTCCAGGCCCAAACAGTGGCAGTCACAGGGTCCTAGGCGTGACCAGAGAGTACAGGGTACATACACACCCCCGGCATGGGCTCAGCAGTCCTCCAGGGGTGGGTACAGTGGTTCTAGCCGGACAGGTGGGCATCCTTTTACTAGGTCTCAGGGCGCACAGTTTCAGGCACGCGGTGCTTGCTTCACGTGTGGAGCCATGGGGCACATGGCGAGAGAGTGTCCACAGGGACAGATGATAGGGAATCAGAGGATGGCAACATCAGAGCCTACAGTTGGGGACATGGGCAAGTCCCATAGAGTCTTCGCAGCGGTTGATAACCGCCAGGCAGAGCACCAGGCCACAGTCATCGAGGCTGCAGGTAAGGTCAGAGGTAGTAGTATTTCTATATTATTTGACTCAGGAGCGACTGACTCCTTTATATCTCCATTGGTTGTGGAGCGTTGCGGGCTAGTGGCAGTAAGGCAAAGTGTCAGCTGGGAAGTGGAGTTAGCTTCGGGGGCTAGAGTGTCATCGGATTCAGAGGTTAGGGGATGTCCGCTCCAGATTGGTAATACCACCACCTTAGTAGACCTTAGAGTTACACCACTCGGATCTTATGGCATCGTACTTGGCATGGATTGGCTTTACGCCCACAGAGCCAAGATGGATTGTCGCTTGAAAAAGGTCGAGTGTGAGGATGATCATGGTGCTCCCATAGTAATCACTGGGATTCAGAGACTCGTGTCTCTTCGTATGATATCCGCTATGCAGCTTAAGCGGAGCATGCGAAAGGGATGCCAGTTGTTTGCTATCACAATCAGTGACCGAGAGGAAGAAAATGAGAAGGAGCCGTCCATAGATGATCACCCCATCCTTGAGGCATTTGCAGATGTGTTTCCTGATGAGCTACCTGGTATGCCGCCCAGCAGGGAGATTGACTTCCACATAGATTTGGTACCAGGAGCCGAGCCAGTTTCGAGAGCACCTTATAGGATGACCACTCATGAGCTTAATGAGCTCAAGATGCAGCTAGAGGAACTCTTAGAGAAGGGTCACATCCGTCCTAGCGTCTCTCCTTGGGGCGCACCAGTCATCTTCGTGAAGAAGAAAGATGGATCCCTTCGGTTATGCATGGATTACAGGCAACTGAATAAAGTAACCATCAAGAACCGCTACCCCTTGCCAAGGATCGATGACTTGTTTGATCAGCTTCAGGGTGCCAAAGTGTTTTCCAAAATAGACCTGAAGTCAGGATATCACCAGTTGAGAATTGTGGAAAGTGATATCCACAAGACTGCGTTTCGCACCAGATATGGCCACTATGAGTTCACTCTAGTCCCATTCGGTCTTACGAATGCTCCAGCTGTATTCATGAGTCTCATGAATGGGGTATTCCGCACCTTCCTTGACCGATTTGTGATAGTGTTCTTCGACGACATATTGATCTATTCCCGAAATGAGCAGGAGCATGAGGAGCATTTGAGGCAGGTTTTGCAGTGTTTGAGGGACAACCAGTTGTTCGGCAGTTTGTCGAAGTGTGCTTTCTTTAGATCAGAGGTCAAGTACCTAGGGCATGTTATATCCGGTGATGGGATCTCAGTCGACCCATCAAAGATTAGAGCCATCATGGATTGGCCGGCACCTACTAGTGTGACAGAAGTCAGGAGCTTCATGGGTTTAGCAGGATACTATAAGCGTTTTGTGGAGGGATTTTCCACTGTTGCACACCCCATCACATCCCTCCAGCGAAAAGGGAAGAAATTCGAGTGGACAGAGAAGTGTGAGAGGGCTTTTCAGGATCTAAAAAGGGCACTTACTAGTGCACCTATTCTTATTGTGCCAGACCCCACGGCCGACTTCATGGTATGCACGGATGCTTCCTTAGATGGATTGGGAGCAGTTCTTATGCAGGAGGGTAGGGTTATAGCATACGAGTCTAGGAAACTTAAGACTCACGAGCTTAACTACCCTACGCACGACCTAGAGCTTGTAGCAGTTGTACATGCACTTGTGAGGTGGAGACACTTCCTTTTAGGTCATCACTTCGAGCTTCATTCAGACCATCAGAGTTTGCAGTATATCTTCACCCAGCCTAACCTTAATGCACGTCAGAGGAGATGGATGGAGTTCCTTTGTGAGTATGATTTTGATGTTCATTACATCAAAGGAAAGGAGAATGTGGTCGCAGATGCCCTAAGTAGGAGACGACATGAGGTTTACACCATATCCATGAGCACTAATTTGAGAGACCGTATTTTGCAGCGATTGCCAGAGGATGATTGGTATCTAGAGGTTTGTCAGAGGATCCGTAATCAGGAGACCCTAGAGGGGAAGTTTGTGGACTACTCTTTGGAGTCCGATGGTTTATTACGCCATAGAGGGCGCATTTATGTACCCTCTCCTGGGGGTTTGCGAGATTTAATTATCATGGAGGCTCATAGAGCTCCTTATGCAGTGCATCCCGGGGTTAAGAAGATGCATGCTGACTTGAGACAGTTATATCATTGGCCAGGAATGCGGCAGCTTATCGCAGAGTTAGTAGCCGGATGCCTTGAGTGTCAGAGAGTCAAGGCAGAGCACCGCCATCCAGGTGGGTTACTCCAGTCCCATGCTATACCAGAGTGGAAGTGGGATACTATATCCATGGACTTCATTATTGGTCTTCCTATGTCATCTCGTCGCCATGATGCTATCTTGGTGACAGTTGACAAATTGACCAAAGTAGCCCACTTCTCACCAGTCCGGACTACCTTCACAGCTCCAGCAGTGGCACAGGTGTTCTTACGAGACATTGTTAGGCTTCATGGTGTCCCACGCAAGATTATCTCTGATAGGGATTCTCTCTTTACATCTTCCTTTTGGAAGGCATTACAGACAGCGTTGGACACCAAGCTCAACTTTAGCACAGCCTATCATCCAGAGACAGATGGACAGACAGAGCGGGTTAACCAGGTGTTAGAGGATATGCTCCGCATGTATGTCATGGATCATCAGACCCGATGGGAGGAGTACCTGCATTTAGTAGAATTTGCCTATAATAATGGGCATCACACTTCTTTGGGGATGCCACCCTTTCAGGCTTTGTACGACAGACCATGCAGGACACCTTTGAGTTGGGATCGTATTGAGGACAGAGTGGCCATAGGCCCTGAGTTGGTCCGTGATATGGAGCAGCAGGTAATTTTGATTAAACAGCGCCTTAGAGAGGCACAGGATAGGCAGAAGAAATATGCAGATGCAAAGAGGACAGACCGAAGTTACATGGTTGGGGACAGAGTTTTCCTGAGAGTGCGACCGCATAAGAGTCCAATCCGCTATGGAAAGGGTTCTAAGCTCGCAGCTCGCTTTGTCGGACCCTTCGAGATCCTTGAGAGGATAGGACCAGTTGCTTATCGCCTAGCTTTGCCACCTAGCCTGTCATGCATCCACGATGTGTTTCATGTGTCAGTTTTGAGAAAATATATCTATGATGAGTCTCATATTTTAGATTGGGATGCCTTGCAGGTGGAGTCGGACGGGCAGCTAGCCTTGGAGCCCATTCGCATTTTGGCTCGCCAGACGTTGGCCCTACGAGGTCGAGAGTTGGACCAGGTTAGGGTCCAGTGGGATTGCTATGATGAGGTTACAGCTTCATGGGAGGATGCAGCACGTATGAGATCACAGTACCCTCATCTTTTTGATGAACTCCAGGAGGACGTTCATGCCTAGAGGGGGAGGGTGTGAGGCCCTACCCTGACCCATCCTATCTCTTCAGTTATTTTCATTTTGGAACTATTTTGGATGCTAGTTTTGACACACTATGGATATAGAACTTTGCATGGTCCCACGATTTTTGGTAACATTGATATATATGGATGCTTCATTTCTATGCCTTGTGGATTATAGAATATTATGTGATTCTAGATTAGGGTAATATTGTGATGAGGCAGGTTATTATCTGAATTTTAGGATTTGATATAATGTTAGGAAAATGTTTGCATATCTTGTAGATGGATCAAATTTTGAGGATTATGAGGAGATTGCTTGAATTGTGACAAATCATATTTCATAATGTCAAGTCTTTGCAAAATGAATGTATTGTATTCTGATTATGTAATATATATCATATGAGGTTATTTGGAAAGTACTAATGTTTAAATTGAGATGTGCAAGAAATTATCCATGTGACCATGGAAATATTATGGAGAATCAAGCCTAGGCCAATGTGCGTTAGTAAAACCAGGGGTTGTCTATTTGGAGAGACAACACCCCGTATGTACTATATTTTATTCGTAAATGTAAAATGTTGCATGAGTGTAATTTGTATTTATTGGATTATTTAAATTGTTTAAGGGACAATTGCCATGTGTTTATTGTGATGTGGAATTATGTTGTAGTGTCACTTGACACCTATGTAGTATGTTGTGTTGGCAATTTGTCATGTCACCTTTTTGAAAGTTTTATTTTTGTTAATAGTTATATCCCCTAATTATCCTTGAAGGAACCAAGAAATCTAGGTTAGAGAGCCACAAGGAAGGTCAACTCAGAGTTGACCCGTAGGTTAACTTCAGGTGGACTTTCTGAAGGTCAAATCAACTCCTAGAGTCAATTTTAGAGCTTTTCTATTAGGCCTCATGGGGTACCTATGGGTGAAGGCCAAAATTGGCCATGTGTCTTTCCCTTAGGACTTGTTTAACCACCCAAAAAAGTGGTTTTCCCAAGATGGACGAATTCCATCTACAGGAGTGCCCTCCTTGGTAGGATAACCTTCTTGGAGATAGTAATCCCTCTTCCCCATTCCATTTCCCTTCTCTAGACACCTAGGTTAGGGAGTGTGTAAGACCTAGGGAAGACCAACCCAATGGGAGATCTCTCACACTATCCAAGAGGTTGGAAGGAGTGAGAGAGGCCTTCTTAGGCTAAGAATGGAAGCTTAGTGAGCTAATCACCCACTCTCCATTCTTGGAGATTTTTGAAAAAAAAACACTTGGAAGGAAAAAAACAAGTTTTAGGAATTAGAGGAATTTGGGGGCCAAGGAATTGCAGAAAGTTGTGTGGATTGGGCAGCTCATCTCCAACTAAGTTTAGCATACCTATTGGCAGAATAAGGTTGGTTGTTATCTCCTCTTGGTTTTGTTGTCTATGTTAGTTATGTTGTTTTGTTGAAGGAAATAAATGCTTGTAAAGAAAGTGTGTATGTAAATTGTTGTTGAAGAAAATAATGTGTAGTTTCATTTCTATGTTTTTCTGTTTTGTGTTCTTGTTTTGGGAGTGTCCAAGATCTTCTACTCTTGGGAGAGTAGGATGATCTTGGGGTGGAAGAAGCATGACAGCCTTGGGTGAGAGGCTCTCCTTAAGGAGAGTGATCTCAAGGGTGTCCTTTGTGACCCTTGCTGCATAGCCTTGTGTATGCATTTGGGGGTCATAAGGGGAGAGAAATGGCTTTGAGCCTTTGGGGGGGCATAAGGTGGTTGGGATGAATTCTGTTGAGTATTTTGAGTTGCCATGAGGTGGCTTGTGTTATATTTTTGGCTGCAGTCTCCCCAATGGTACTTGGTCCACTTCCACCCGTAGATTGATCACCCCAAGTGTGGTGAAAGTGTAGCTTGGGATGGGAAAGTGTATGTGTTGTGTGTTTGCCCTATTGTTGTGTTGTATTGCCTGATTGTAACGCATCTAGGTCTTGATTCTCCTAGCTCGGGGGGGGCTTCTGGTAAGCCTAGGCTGGGAGGTGAGCATCCCATGGTCACAGTCCTAAAACTTTACTTGTAGGTGGCTTGGGGAAAAAGACTAGGAGTTGCAGATTTTGTGTTGCAGACTTCTATTCAGATTTCTTATTTTTATTTAAATGCTGAAAGGAAGAAAGAAATGTAACCTTATGCTTTGTAGCAAAAGAAAAAGAAGAGAAAGTGCATATGTAGATATAGGGCTTAAAATGACTCTGTTTCTGTTTAAATAAATGTAATTATTATTTTCTATGTAAAGATTAGAAAAAAAAAAAAGGGACTGTTAGATTATCTACCCATTTTCTTATTTGGGCTATTGTAACTATCATTCTGGAAAAACAATGTAAATGTAATTCTTTTTATTATATTTTTATGTCTATTGTGTTTGCTGTAGTCTACATTTAAATCTGGTCTGTAACATATTTATTTACTGCATTAGTAAGGAAAAGAAAAAGAAATGCAGTAGGGTTATTATTTACTTGCATAGCTTAAATTCTGTTAATTTTATGATTGTTTTAAAAAAAAAGAGTGAACTAGTATTGTTTTTTTTATTTCTCACTATTTACTTGCATAGTTTAGATTTTGTTATTTTATGACTGTAAAAAGAAAACCAGAACTATTTTATTTCTGTAGCAAGTTTAAATGAAAGGAAGAAAAAAATAAAATATAAACCTATTCTAAATGCTGAAAGAAGACCAAAAAGAGAATGTAAATAGTTGAAAATCCCAAATCAATATAAGGATTTTAACCCTATTACTTCAACATTTAGTCATATATATCTCTATATGTATATAAGTATATATATTGAAAATATATACCTATATAGATATAAAGTATATATACATATAAGCTTCCTGTAATGTGCATACCCCTGTAACAACAAAATAAAGGATGCATTTTGAACTTGTGCATCTCTGTTTCAAACATATAAAATATAATGCAGAATAAACCCTTTAATCATATATATATATATATATTCTGCAATCTAAAGTCATGCTCTGTGGATGCCTGTAGAAGAAAATATCTTCATATTCATAAATGATACTATGCATATTATATATATATATATATATAATATACATAATATACATTTGAAATTCAAAAAAAAAAAAAACTACATCTTATACCATTTTTATCAACCCACGAAATTTATTGAAAATGTTGCAAAAAAAAAGGGAAGCAAAGTCACGCGAGCCACTGTGCACAGTCGAACCACTGTGCTACACACAGTGGGCGGCGCCGAAGGGCACCGCACTGTGTGTAACACAGTGGGCGGTCGCGGCCACCACTGTGCTACGCACAGTGAATGGCGCCCGCCACTGTGTGTATACACAATGGGCAACGGCTATGCCGACCGCCACTGTGTGTACACACAGTGGGCGGTGCTGCCGCCACTGTGCGTATGCACAGCGGCGCCCGAAACCCTGCGAAAACCTCCGCCTCTCCCCGCATGAAACCCTCCGCCTCCGTACCTGCAGTCACATTCCAAAACAAAAAAAAAGAAAGAAAGCAAAACAAAGAAAAAGGGGTAATATAAAACCCTAACCCATTCGGGTTAGGGTATAAAATGGTAAAGAGGAAATAAAATAAGAGGTAAAATATAGAAAAGCAACCCTAACCCAATTTCGGGTTAGGGTTAGCATTTTAGGTAATTAGATATATATGTATATATATATATATATATATATATATATATGTATATGTATATATATGTATATATATATATATATATATGTATATATATATATATATGTATATATATATATAGGAGATTTAGATTGGAACATTAAATTTGATTTTTAATTTATAATGAGGGTTAGAATTTAAGAATTTATAATGTGATTTTATATATATATATATATATATAAAAGGAATTTAAATTGGAAATTTAAAGTTAGATTTTAGTATATAATTTGGGGTTAAGTTTATAATTGAAATATTATGGAATTTTGAACCCTGATTTTAATGTATATATTTGGGGACAAATTTAATAATTGGATTATTATGGGATTTTAGACTTTTGATAATAGGGGTTAATTTAATATTTGAATTATTATATGTCCTCATTCTTTAGAAATTTAATTTTAATTAATTCAAGGGGGTTAATAATAAAGGATTACTATAGTTGGATAAACTATACGTTTAACCCAGCAATATATTTAATTAATCAATGGACTTACCCCCCCCCATATCATTGGACGTTAGGAAAATTTATGAAGGAGCGATTTGTAAAATTTAGGAACCTTAAGCCCTTGAGATCGATATTTGGTCGGATCGAAAATTAATTGACAAAATCAAGGGGTTTAGGGAAAATCAGAATTGGCCTTAGCTTATTGTCGGTTTTAGTGGGCAAATGACATTGTAGTAAATTGAAACCCGCATCGGGTGGATGCGTATAATAAATTTTATATAAGCATCAAATAATCATTAGCAATATCATTATATGACCTGGAATGATTTAATACGTTAAGATAGCCAATTATCCCTTGGTTTAATTAGCGGCAATTTGTCTTAAGTAATTGAGCTAGCTAACTAATCCGCAATGCAAATTAATCTCCACCAATCAAGTCACTCGCTCGAGTTGGATTTTTAACTTAACCTTAGTAAGTAAGTTTATTTACATCCTAGAAAAGACAAAACCTTAAATACAGTTGTTATATATTAGGATTTTTAGCGAGTTCATGACGTCAAAAAAAATTTGTTGTTCCGTTTTTGTGCCCTAAAGTTTGGGCACGACATTTTGGTATCAGAGCAAGGTTTCCAACACTAGGAACCTTTCTCCATTACGTTTCGCTTTAATTATCTAAATTAATCAAATATTTTCTTAAACGGAAAAATAAAAATATAAATATATGAAAATTAAATTATTTAATTAATTGTTTATTTATTTTATTTCTTGTTTCCTCATAGGATGCCTCCGACTACGCGACAAGCTCGCAAGCGCGGAAGGGGTCCTAGCTGTACACGTATGGCACGCGAGGATGTTGCTAGGGAGGAACCGGTTCCAGAAGGGAACCCGGAAGCACCTCCCAAACCACCGGTTGACCCTAACCGAGACATCTTGCTAGCTCTTCAGAACTTGATCGGGATCGTGCAGGATAGGCTTCCAGCAGTGGACCGTCATGCAGACAATCAGAACTCAGGGAGTCATAGATCAGTGGATAGGGAACGAAGTAGGAGTCCACCTCCTAATTTCGTAGAGGGTGAGGCAGAGCATGAACCGGAGTCCGTTCACCTGCCCGAACCCCCTCCAGTAGCAGCACCTATGTACTTTGAGAGAGCACGTCAGGAACCAGGAGACCTGATTAGAGAGGTTTTACGCCTCCAGCTGCCATCTTTTGGAGGCACTACTGACGGAGTAGAGGCTGAGGCATGGCTTTTAAGCCTAGATCGGTGCTTCGCATTGCGATCTTATGAAAGCAATTTGAAGGCACGCGTTGCAGTCCACCTTCTGAGATCGACAGCCTCCACATGGTGGAAGCAAGAGGAATTCAATTGCGGACTCACTACAGATACCATCACATGGGAAATCTTCACAGAGAGGTTCAGAGAGAGGTACTTGTCAGAGCACTTCCGGCAACGTAGGATCGATGAGTTCCATGACCTCCAGCAGAAGGGTCTCACAGTGACCCAGTACGAGAGTAAGTTTATTGAGCTCCTACCTTATGTAGATTAGCTGAAGGATGAGAAGCTGCTCGTCAACCGATTTGTTAGGGGACTTAATGCTGGGATAGCAGGACCAGTGAGGATGGCCGCTCCAGGGAGCCTTCGGGTTGCCGTAGAAAAGGCCCTTATAGCCGAGGAGATTCAGATCAGGCCACAGGACACGAGGGATCGGTTCCAGAACTGAAACCCAGCTCCCCAGCCTTTCGGGTTTCAGAAACCCCATTGGAAAGGCAACCACAGAAATTTTTCAGGGTCCCATAAACCCCCTCCTCCACAGCAGTCATAGCAAAATCAGAGACAGAGGCCACCTCAGGGACAGCAGGGCTCCAGGCCCAAACAGTGGCAGTCACAGGGTCCTAGGCGTGACCAGAGAGTACAGGGTACATACACACCCCCGACATGGGCTCAGCAGTCCTCCAGGGGTGGGTACAGTGGTTCTAGCCGGACAGGTGGGCATCCTTTTACTAGGTCTCAGGGCGCACAGTTTCAGGCACGCGGTGCTTGCTTCACGTGTGGAGCCATGGGGCACATGGCGAGAGAGTGTCCACAGGGACAGATGATAGGGAATTAGAGGATGGCAACATCAGAGCCTACAGTTGGGGACATGGGCAAGTCCCATAGAGTCTTCGCAGCGGTTGATAACCGCCAGGCAGAGCACCAGGCCACAGTCATCGAGGCTGCAGGTAAGGTCAGAGGTAGTAGTATTTCTATATTATTTGACTCAGGAGCGACTGACTCCTTTATATCTCCATTGGTTGTGGAGCGTTGCGGGCTAGTGGCAGTAAGGCAAAGTGTCAGCTGGGAAGTGGAGTTAGCTTCGGGGGCTAGAGTGTCATCGGATTCAGAGGTTAGGGGATGTCCGCTCCAGATTGGTAATACCACCACCTTAGTAGACCTTAGAGTTACACCACTCGGATCTTATGGCATCGTACTTGGCATGGATTGGCTTTACGCCCACAGAGCCAAGATGGATTGTCGCTTGAAAAAGGTCGAGTGTGAGGATGATCATGGTGCTCCCATAGTAATCACTGGGATTCAGAGACTCGTGTCTCTTCGTATGATATCCGCTATGCAGCTTAAGCGGAGCATGCGAAAGGGATGCCAGTTGTTTGCTATCACAATCAGTGACCGAGAGGAAGAAAATGAGAAGGAGCCGTCCATAGATGATCACCCCATCCTTGAGGCATTTGCAGATGTGTTTCCTGATGAGCTACCTGGTATGCCGCCCAGCAGGGAGATTGACTTCCACATAGATTTGGTACCAGGAGCCGAGCCAGTTTCGAGAGCACCTTATAGGATGACCACTCATGAGCTTAATGAGCTCAAGATGCAGCTAGAGGAACTCTTAGAGAAGGGTCACATCCGTCCTAGCGTCTCTCCTTGGGGCGCACCAGTCATCTTCGTGAAGAAGAAAGATGGATCCCTTCGGTTATGCATGGATTACAGGCAACTGAATAAAGTAACCATCAAGAACCGCTACCCCTTGCCAAGGATCGATGACTTGTTTGATCAGCTTCAGGGTGCCAAAGTGTTTTCCAAAATAGACCTGAAGTCAGGATATCACCAGTTGAGAATTGTGGAAAGTGATATCCACAAGACTGCGTTTCGCACCAGATATGGCCACTATGAGTTCACTCTAGTCCCATTCGGTCTTACGAATGCTCCAGCTGTATTCATGAGTCTCATGAATGGGGTATTCCGCACCTTCCTTGACCGATTTGTGATAGTGTTCTTCGACGACATATTGATCTATTCCCGAAATGAGCAGGAGCATGAGGAGCATTTGAGGCAGGTTTTGCAGTGTTTGAGGGACAACCAGTTGTTCGGCAGTTTGTCGAAGTGTGCTTTCTTTAGATCAGAGGTCAAGTACCTAGGGCATGTTATATCCGGTGATGGGATCTCAATCGACCCATCAAAGATTAGAGCCATCATGGATTGGCCGGCACCTACTAGTGTGACAGAAGTCAGGAGCTTCATGGGTTTAGCAGGATACTATAAGCGTTTTGTGGAGGGATTTTCCACTGTTGCACACCCCATCACATCCCTCCAGCGAAAAGGGAAGAAATTCGAGTGGACAGAGAAGTGTGAGAGGGCTTTTCAGGATCTAAAAAGGGCACTTACTAGTGCACCTATTCTTATTGTGCCAGACCCCACGGCCGACTTCATGGTATGCACGGATGCTTCCTTAGATGGATTGGGAGCAGTTCTTATGCAGGAGGGTAGGGTTATAGCATACGAGTCTAGGAAACTTAAGACTCACGAGCTTAACTACCCTACGCACGACCTAGAGCTTGTAGTAGTTGTACATGCACTTGTGAGGTGGAGACACTTCCTTTTAGGTCATCACTTCGAGCTTCATTCAGACCATCAGAGTTTGCAGTATATCTTCACCCAGCCTAACCTTAATGCACGTCAGAGGAGATGGATGGAGTTCCTTTGTGAGTATGATTTTGATGTTCATTACATCAAAGGAAAGGAGAATGTGGTCGCAGATGCCCTAAGTAGGAGACGACATGAGGTTTACACCATATCCATGAGCACTAATTTGAGAGACCGTATTTTGCAGCGATTGCCAGAGGATGATTGGTATCTAGAGGTTTGTCAGAGGATCCGTAATCAGGAGACCCTAGAGGGGAAGTTTGTGGACTACTCTTTGGAGTCCGATGGTTTATTACGCCATAGAGGGCGCATTTATGTACCCTCTCCTGGGGGTTTGCGAGATTTAATTATCATGGAGGCTCATAGAGCTCCTTATGCAGTGCATCCCGGGGTTAAGAAGATGCATGCTGACTTGAGACAGTTATATCATTGGCCAGGAATGCGGCAGCTTATCGCAGAGTTAGTAGCCGGATGCCTTGAGTGTCAGAGAGTCAAGGCAGAGCACCGCCATCCAGGTGGGTTACTCCAGTCCCATGCTATACCAGAGTGGAAGTGGGATACTATATCCATGGACTTCATTATTGGTCTTCCTATGTCATCTCGTCGCCATGATGCTATCTTGGTGACAGTTGACAAATTGACCAAAGTAGCCCACTTCTCACCAGTCCGGACTACCTTCACAGCTCCAGCAGTGGCACAGGTGTTCTTACGAGACATTGTTAGGCTTCATGGTGTCCCACGCAAGATTATCTCTGATAGGGATTCTCTCTTTACATCTTCCTTTTGGAAGGCATTACAGACAGCGTTGGACACCAAGCTCAACTTTAGCACAGCCTATCATCCAGAGACAGATGGACAGACAGAGCGGGTTAACCAGGTGTTAGAGGATATGCTCCGCATGTATGTCATGGATCATCAGACCCGATGGGAGGAGTACCTGCATTTAGTAGAATTTGCCTATAATAATGGGCATCACACTTCTTTGGGGATGCCACCCTTTCAGGCTTTGTACGACAGACCATGCAGGACACCTTTGAGTTGGGATCGTATTGAGGACAGAGTGGCCATAGGCCCTGAGTTGGTCCGTGATATGGAGCAGCAGGTAATTTTGATTAAACAGCGCCTTAGAGAGGCACAGGATAGGCAGAAGAAATATGCAGATGCAAAGAGGACAGACCGAAGTTACATGGTTGGGGACAGAGTTTTCCTGAGAGTGCGACCGCATAAGAGTCCAATCCGCTATGGAAAGGGTTCTAAGCTCGCAGCTCGCTTTGTCGGACCCTTCGAGATCCTTGAGAGGATAGGACCAGTTGCTTATCGCCTAGCTTTGCCACCTAGCCTGTCATGCATCCACGATGTGTTTCATGTGTCAGTTTTGAGAAAATATATCTATGATGAGTCTCATATTTTAGATTGGGATGCCTTGCAGGTGGAGTCGGACGGGCAGCTAGCCTTGGAGCCCATTCGCATTTTGGCTCGCCGGACGTTGGCCCTTCGAGGTCGAGAGCTGGACCAGGTTAGGGTCCAGTGGGATTGCTATGATGAGGTTACAGCTTCATGGGAGGATGCAGCACGTATGAGATCACAGTACCCTCATCTTTTTGATGAACTCCAGGAGGACGTTCATGCCTAGAGGGGGAGGGTGTGAGGCCATACCCCGACCCATCCTATCTCTTCAGTTATTTTCATTTTGGAACTATTTTGGATGCTAGTTTTGACACACTATGGATATAGAACTTTGCATGGTCCCACGATTTTTGGTAACATTGATATATATGGATGCTTCATTTCTATGCCTTGTGGATTATAGAATATTATGTGATTCTAGATTAGGGTAATATTGTGATGAGGCAGGTTATTATCTGAATTTTAGGATTTGATATAATGTTAGGAAAATGTTTGCATATCTTGTAGATGGATCAAATTTTGAGGATTATGAGGAGATTGCTTGAATTGTGACAAATCATATTTCATAATGTCAAGTCTTTGCAAAATGAATGTATTGTATTCTGATTATGTAATATATATCATATGAGGTTATTTGGAAAGTACTAATGTTTAAATTGAGATGTGCAAGAAATTATCCATGTGACCATGGAAATATTATGGAGAATCAAGCCTAGGCCAATGTGCGTTAGTAAAACCAGGGGTTGTCTATTTGGAGAGACAACACCCCGTATGTACTGTATTTTATTCGTAAATGTAAAATGTTGCATGAGTGTAATTTGTATTTATTGGATTATTTAAATTGTTTAAGGGACAATTGCCATGTGTTTATTGTGATGTGGAATTATGTTGTAGTGTCACTTGACACCTATGTAGTATGTTGTGTTGGCAATTTGTCATGTCACCTTTTTGAAAGTTTTATTTTTGTTAATAGTTATATCCCCTAATTATCCTTGAAGGAACCAAGAAATCTAGGTTAGAGAGCCACAAGGAAGGTCAACTCAGAGTTGACCCGTAGGTTAACTTCAGGTGGACTTTCTGAAGGTCAAATCAACTCCTAGAGTCAATTTTAGAGCTTTTCTATTAGGCCTCATGGGGTACCTATGGGTGAAGGCCAAAATTGGCCATGTGTCTTTCCCTTAGGACTTGTTTAACCACCCAAAAAAGTGGTTTTCCCAAGATGGACGAATTCCATCTACAGGAGTGCCCTCCTTGGTAGGATAACCTTCTTGGAGATAGTAATCCCTCTTCCCCATTCCATTTCCCTTCTCTAGACACCTAGGTTAGGGAGTGTGTAAGACCTAGGGAAGACCAACCCAATGGGAGATCTCTCACACTATCCAAGAGGTTGGAAGGAGTGAGAGAGGCCTTCTTAGGCTAAGAATGGAAGCTTAGTGAGCTAATCACCCACTCTCCATTCTTGGAGATTTTTGAAAAAAAAACACTTGGAAGGAAAAAAACAAGTTTTAGGAATTAGAGGAATTTGGGGGCCAAGGAATTGCAGAAAGTTGTGTGGATTGGGCAGCTCATCTCCAACTAAGTTTAGCATACCTATTGGCAGAATAAGGTTGGTTGTTATCTCCTCTTGGTTTTGTTGTCTATGTTAGTTATGTTGTTTTGTTGAAGGAAAGAAATGCTTGTAAAGAAAGTGTGTATGTAAATTGTTGTTGAAGAAAATAATGTGTAGTTTCATTTCTATGTTTTTCTGTTTTGTGTTCTTGTTTTGGGAGTGTCCAAGATCTTCTACTCTTGGGAGAGTAGGATGATCTTGGGGTGGAAGAAGCATGACAGCCTTGGGTGAGAGGCTCTCCTTAAGGAGAGTGATCTCAAGGGTGTCCTTTGTGACCCTTGCTGCATAGCCTTGTGTATGCATTTGGGGGTCATAAGGGGAGAGAAATGGCTTTGAGCCTTTGGGGGGGCATAAGGTGGTTGGGATGAATTCTGTTGAGTATTTTGAGTTGCCATGAGGTGGCTTGTGTTATATTTTTGGCTGCAGTCTCCCCAATGGTACTTGGTCCACTTCCACCCGTAGATTGATCACCCCAAGTGTGGTGAAAGTGTAGCTTGGGATGGGAAAGTGTATGTGTTGTGTGTTTGCCCTATTGTTGTGTTGTATTGCCTGATTGTAACCCGTCTAGGTCTTGATTCTCCTAGCTCGGGGGTGGCTTCTGGTAAGCCTAGGCTGGGAGGTGAGCATCCCATGGTCACAGTCCTAAAACTTTACTTGCAGGTGGCTTGGGGAAAAAGACTAGGAGTTGCAGATTTTGTGTTGCAGACTTCTATTCAGATTTCTTATTTTTATTTAAATGCTGAAAGGAAGAAAGAAATGTAACCTTATGCTTTGTAGCAAAAGAAAAAGAAGAGAAAGTGCATATGTAGATATAGGGCTTAAAATGACTCTGTTTCTGTTTAAATAAATGTAATTATTATTTTCTGTGTAAAGATTAGAAAAAAAAAAAAGGGACTGTTAGATTATCTACCCATTTTCTTATTTGGGCTATTGTAACTATCATTCTGGAAAAACAATGTAAATGTAATTCTTTTTATTATATTTTTATGTCTATTGTGTTTGCTGTAGTCTACATTTAAATCTGGTCTGTAACATATTTATTTACTGCATTAGTAAGGAAAAGAAAAAGAAATGCAGTAGGGTTATTATTTACTTGCATAGCTTAAATTCTGTTAATTTTATGATTGTTTTAAAAAAAAAGAGTGAACTAGTATTGTTTTTTTTATTTCTCACTATTTACTTGCATAGTTTAGATTTTGTTATTTTATGACTGTAAAAAGAAAACCAGAACTATTTTATTTCTGTAGCAAGTTTAAATGAAAGGAAGAAAAAAATAAAATATAAACCTATTCTAAATGCTAAAAGAAGACCAAAAACAGAATGTAAATAGTTGAAAATCCCAAATCAATATAAGGATTTTAACCCTATTACTTCAACATTTAGTCATATATATCTCTATATGTATATAAGTATATATATTGAAAATATATACCTATATAGATATAAAGTATATATACATATAAGCTTCCTGTAATGTGCATACCCCTGTAACAACAAAATAAAGGATGCATTTTGAACTTGTGCATCTCTGTTTCAAACATATAAAATATAATGCAAAATAAACCCTTTAATCATATATATATATATATTCTGCAATCTAAAGTCATGCTCTGTGGATGCCTGTAGAAGAAAATATCTTCATATTCATAAATGATACTATGCATATTATATATATATATATATATATATATATATATATATATATAATATACATAATATACATTTGAAATTAAAAAAAAAACAAAACTACATCTTATACCATTTTTATCAACCCACGAAATTTATTGAAAATGTTGCAAAAAAAAAGGGAAGCAAAGTCACGCGGGCCACTGTGTGCAACACAGTGGACGGCCACGGTCGAACCACTGTGCTACACACAGTGGGCGGCGCCGAAGGGCACCGCACTGTGTGTAACACAGTGGGCGGTCGCGCCCGCCACTGTGCTACGCACAGTGAACGGCGCCCGCCACTGTGTGTATACACAGTGGGCGGCGGCTATGCCGACCGCCACTGTGTGTACACACAGTGGGCGGCGCTGCCGCCACTGTGCGTATGCACAGCGGCACCCGAAACCCTGCGAAAACCTCCGCCTCTCCCCGCATGAAACCCTCCGCCTCTGTACCTGCAGTCACATTCCAAAACAAAAAAAAAGAAAGAAAGCAAAACAAAGAAAAAGGGGTAATATAAAACCCTAACCCATTCGGGTTAGGGTATAAAATGGTAAAGAGGAAATAAAATAAGAGGTAAAATATAGAAAAGCAACCCTAACCCAATTTCGGGTTAGGATTAGCATTTTAGGTAATTAGATATATATGTATATGTATATATATATATATATACATATATATGTATATATATATATATGTATATATATATATATATGTATATATATATATATGTATATATATATATATATATATAGGAGATTTAGATTGGAACATTAAATTTGATTTTTAATTTATAATGAGGGTTAGAATTTAAGAATTTATAATGTGATTATATATATATATATATATATATATATAAATATAAAAGGAATTTAAATTGGAAATTTAAAGTTAGATTTTAGTATATAATTTGGGGTTAAGTTTATAATTGAAATATTATGGAATTTTGAACCCTGATTTTAATGTATATATTTGGGGACAAATTTAGTAATTGGATTATTATGGGATTTTAGACTTTTGATAATAGGGGTTAATTTAATATTTGAATTATTATATGTCCTCATTCTTTAGAAATTTAATTTTAATTAATTCAAGGGGGTTAATAATAAAGGATTACTATAGTTGGATAAACTATACGTTTAACCCAGCAATATATTTAATTAATCAATGGACTTACCCCCCCCATATCATTGGACGTTAGGAAAATTTATGAAGGAGGGATTTGTAAAATTTAGGAACCTTAAGCCCTTGAGATCGATTTTTGGTCAGATTGAAAATTAATTGACAAAATCAAGGGGTTTAGGGAAAATCAGAATTGGCCTTAGCTTATTGTCGGTTTTAGTGGGCAAATGACATTGTAGTAAATTGAAACCCGCATCGGGTGGATGCGTATAATAAATTTTATATAAGCATCAAATAATCATTAGCAATATCATTATATGACCTGGAATGATTTAATACGTTAAGATAGCCAATTATCCCTTGGTTTAATTAGCGGCAATTTGTCTTAGGTAATTGAGCTAGCTAACTAATCCGCAATGCAAATTAATCTCCACCAATCAAGTCACTCGCTCGAGTTGGATTTTTAACTTAACCTTAGTAAGTAAGTTTATTTACATCCTAGAAAAGACAAAACCTTAAATACAGTTGTTATATATTAGGATTTTTAGCGAGTTCATGACGTCAAAAAAAATTTGTTGTTCCGTTTTTGTGCCCTAAAGTTTGGGCACGACAGCATATTGCAAAATTTTGTAGAAGAAAGGCTATACCGACGAACAATAAAGGTAAAGAAAAGGTGACTGAAATCAAGCAAGAATTTTTTTTTAAATGGATTAAGAAGAGAGATCAGAGAGAAGATGAATCCGTCATTGCACCAACAAAATAGGGTAATCCTGCACTGATAGGAGATTCTTCATCTAACTAAGGAATAATCCTTAGGGGTAAGGAAACAAATTGAAAATCATGCATTTACCCTCAGTTTATGGTAATAAGTTATATTTGTTCTTTACCAGTAGATAAGTCAAGTTTTCACTTCACCGACGAAGCATTTATTATGGTTGTAAGTCAATTTGTGGTTATAAAGGCGTTGTTACCTCTCATTTCAATCCAGCAAGCATCCAAGAATTCAAAGAGAGTGAAATTGAGGAAAGGCATTCCAAAGGCAAAGCTGCAAAGGTCTTTTCAGAGCATTCAAGGATTTTATAGTTAAAAGGTATTTATCTTTCACAATGGCATCTTCACCTTATGTTCCTAAATTTGTAGCAAACCCTACTATTGTGGAAAACATTAAACGAGCTAGACCCATTTTCAAGATCATTCCTAAGATAGTGAAACAGGATGACTCTATTGGTGCATTTTCTAAAATCCCAAAGGGAGTCGCATTTGGTGAAGACTCTAGGGCATACATACATTGCAACATATAAAGTTTAGGATCTGAAGATTTGATGAACATGTACATGAATGTAATCACTCACAAGAATTGGGTAGTGAAACCGGAACATAAGGTAGTTGAGGATTTAGGTTTTATAGACATCCTCCATATGCCATAATTCTCAGATGAAGTCATTCGCTATGTCCCTAGTAGGGTTCACAGTGAATTTATGTGGTTGGACTCAGTATTTAAGATTACCAAGGAAGCTATAAGGGTTGTTACTAGTTTACCCTCCACCGGTTCTAGACCTGACAAGAAGAAGAAAATCCCTAACAAGGAATTTATGAGCTTAACTGGAGCTACATATGACAACTGGTCACTTATGATCAATGACATAAAGGATAAAAAATGTTAAATTTGATAGCATGGTCATTGGATATAAAGTTGGTCATAAAAATAGGTTGAATTTTATGTCAAGTTCATGCATTCACAGTGCACATGAGATGATTATAAACAATGCACAGATTGATATTTGTGAATGGTTAAAGGATGAATTGATAGAGAATTTGGATAAGATAAAAGATGATAAGAAAGGAACCTTCAAATTTGGAAATATGTTAGTGTGTTTAATGCTTTACTTTTCAAGAGAGATCCCCAGTATGGGACATAAGGATTTTGCCTATGATATTTGTGTTGGAAAATAGATAAAGGAGGCAATTAATAGTATGGGAGCTAATAGTGATGAGTTGGTTAAAGACTACTTCAAGAATTTCTAAACTAAGATGAAACAGAGGGAAAGGATTCCACAAAGCATCATAGATAAATATGACAAAAAATATGCTTTGTAGTGAAAGATGGAATTTTGATGGAAGCAGTTAGACCCAGAACTGTATAGATTACTGAAATGGGATATGAGGTGGATTCTCACATCTTGGATTCATATGCTGAAATACTCCTAGATGCTCCACTAGAACCAACAGAGGAAATATTTGGTAATGCTGAAACAATTAAGTGGTGTAGCTATGATGAAGGAGAGGAAGAAAAGAGATAAATTTATGAAAGATGCTTCAAAAATGGTAAAAGATGTTACATAAGGTTTGATGAATCTTAGCGGTATTGCTGCTAGTGTGACAAAAATTCAATCAAAGTAGATACCGGTAGCTCACATTTCCCTTGTGGCTACTTCTTTTAATTCTGACAGTGATAGGGCAACAGAATTCAAGAGAGTGGATAGGAATAAAAGAAAACCCTCACCGGCACCTGCTCCATCTTCCAAGAAGTCAAGGACTCAAAGAAAGAAACAATAGGTTGTAAGATAACCTAGTGGTTCGAAGAAGAAGGTAACTCCAAAGAAGAAACAAGAATCTAAGGCATTGGATACTCTTACATCGAAAGAGTTGATCAGTGAAACTACACAAGAAGGTAACCTTAGCAATGTGAATAGACTTTATCATTGTTTCAAGGATTCAGATAGGGACACTATAGATGAAGGCATTATTTTGCACCTTGACATATACAAGAAAGTTTTTATTGAGGCTATAGATGATCTTCCTAATGATTTGTATTTGAGGTTAGAGGCTAAAAGAATGTCAGTAATGGAATTAGACAAGAAATTAAAATTAGAGGCTCTACTTGATGTGCATCCTGTTAACTCCAAACAGGAAATTGATGACTTAATATCAGAGGAAAATAGAATAGTTTTTGTGAGTGGTCACCAGTAGGTTAGCCTTATGGTAGGTAGAGTAAAGGAAATTGTAGATGAAATGACAGACAAATGGGATATATTTTTTGTGGAAAAAGAGAAGAAAGAAGAAAAGGATAGATTGAAAATGGATGTCTTTTGCAAAGGTATATGAGAAGGATAAAGGTAAAGGTAAAAATGGTAGTGTACCTGATATAATAGTCAAGGATAACCTTCATCCACTGGCACATGACACCTCACCAATAACTGTAGAGGTGCCAGTACAAACTAACATTCAACCGGAAGAGAAGGCAGAGGAAATGACAAAAGATGACACTAATCCGGAGTCTAAAATTCTTTTTACCATGAATGTGGACACTCAGGATTTCAACATTGTCATGGATAAGGAAACTGTAGAGGTTAAGACAACTAATGCTAGAAATATTGAGATCTCTGAGTCACTGGTCAACACTATTGACTATCAGTAGAATATTGAGGAAACAACTAAAGTTAAGAAACCAGATACCACCCCTGATGTTACTCAGCTTAACATTGAGAAACTGGTAGAAGAACAAGAGGAAGCACAAAATGAAATCGAAATAGGACAAGAATAGAGTGTAGCTAAACTGGTAGTCAGCAAGGTAGAAAGAAAGGATGACAGTAAGGTTGAAAACGAAATTGAAAAATAGAGTGAGAAAAAGGAAGATACAGTGAATACAGGAAAGGTCAATGATGGAAACAAGACAGGTGAAGTGGTTAATGTGCGGACATCCGAAGATGATAAGAAACCTACTACAAAACATCACACTCCACCTAGCACTTCCACCATGGATTACAGACCTACTAATCTAACAGATGTACTTTGGGATTCCATAAAGATGATCACAAATTGCAATGCCTTAGCATTTAAGGCCATTGATGATACCTTACCTATTTTGAAAATGATTGCACCGGCATGTAAAATTGATCATATTGATGGATCTTTAGGTAAATTGGACACATTTTCCAAATTCATTGCTTCAAATATTCTAACTGTGGATAAAATAAATGAAGAGACTGTTAAGGAAAGGGCAAATAAGGGAAAAGTGAATTGTTTGATTATACTATCAAGGACTGCACTGAGCATATTGATTCCTTATTACTAGTACTTAATTCCACCATTTTGGAATATAAAGAATTGTATAAGGAAGCTTGTAGGCCTCACAACTTGATAGAAGACATTGATAAGGAGATAAGGAAAACACAAAAGGAGATTGATGATGTAGTAGATAACATGATAGGTTCTTTGGAGCTTACTTCTGTTTTGGATCAAGAAATGGTAGTTTTTGAAGAAAAGATTGAAAAATTAGAAAAAGAAAAAGCAAGGATAAGAATGAAGGCCCGAGAGCTGAAAAACAAACTTGGTTCAAGATTGGACAACCTTCTAACTCAGCAGATTGAGCCGTCTAAAGAAAAATTCAAGGAGAAAGATCATCGGAGCATCAAATACATTATCTGACCGGTGTGATCCCACAGACTGAAACCATTATTTTTGATAGCACCAAATTCATGTAGAGTCTTAATCTGATTTTGGCGGATATCTTTCAGATTGCACATAACCTGATATAGGATATGAGGTAGAATTTTGAATTATTTGATACTTTTTGACATCCTTTGTCATTGATGTCGAAGGGGGAGTACTAGTATGGGAGAAAAATGTACAGATGAGATCATTTGCTCAAGGTGAGCACTCCTATCTTTGGATCAATTTTGGACTTCATTTTTGGATATCTGTTTTTGGATTTTTCTCATGAGTGTTGCCATCAATGCCAAAGGGGGAGATTGTTGGCATTATACACTTAGATAAGAATAGTTGATGTTGTCATTGATGGCAACCAACTGGTAACATGGTTCAGAGGTTGTAGCAGCAGTAGACATCATCTACCGGCATTGGTAGGCACTACAAAGATTATTCTCACCGGCATCCATTCTACACTGACAGAAGATCTTACCGACACCCCAACCGACATGGAAATTATATTGTTTTGTATTGTAATATTATTTGTATAGCCAATATGATGTATTGTAAAGACTCATATATGTATGAGATCTTATAGGTCATTTTGTAAGTAAGTATGGTATGTAAGAAAAGTAAGGATATGTAATTAGGTAATGAATATGAGAGGGAATATCTGTATACGCATTTTGATGTAATAATTTTATGAGCGAATAAGAGCAGAGTAGAGTGAAGCAAGGTTTATGGCAGAGATATTTGGCAGAGCTTAAATCGGTATTGAATCCAACATTGCAGATGCTATTTTGAGTAGTACATTGTCATTGGATTTAATTATCCAATTTTGTAGTCAGTGTGACTCCTTTTTGTGACTAAGCAATGAGCTCTAGGCTATTGGCCTTCCTGCATGCGCAGGCCCCTATTGTATAAGTAATATTTATTCATATTGGCGAGTGAGTAAATATTATGGGTCATAAATCCCACCAAGGTTTTTCCCCTACCGGGTTTCCATGCCAAAAATATCTGTGTTATGGTGTGCATTGATGGTTATACTGTTATTTCTCTTTATTGTTTTATTGCTTGTTTATTGGTATATTAATTTGGGTTGGAAAGTTACAAACAAGTTTAAATCTTTCATCCACCAGTTAGACACTAATTCACCCCCACTTCTTAGTGTCTTTGGGACTGATCAAGTATCTAACAAAAATAACATTCAAATGTTTTCACGTGGGTTGTGCCATGTTACCTCATTCATGTAGACTCGTCATTGATAATCGCCATAACAAAAATCAGTACCGGTTTGATGATATCTTCACTGGTCCTTAAACCCTACTAAAATATTAACAAAACTTCATTAGAAATTTGAAACACGTCTTCTGGTAATCATCACAACATGCGATTTTGGTCAGATACTCCATCCCATGATAAAATTTCACCATTCAAACCTCAATGCACTAAACATTACTAATCACCTAATTCAAGCAAAACATTTCAATTTTACCGGTTAAAGTCCTATTTCATAGACTCTATTTATTTGTGGGTATACCCTATCTCAGGTAAACCAAATCACTTAGATGACAAAACCAAATCACTTAGATGACAAACTAAACATCAGAAAATATCAGTGATCATCATCAAACATCATTTCACATCAGTTGCCATCAATGAAAATTTTGATCATGTCATCTAACAAAATAATCTCAGTCTTCTATCATCTACTAGTATAGTCATTATCCTTCAACTGCATCACCTGCATTAACTCGTCTGCATTACTTATTCCAAATGCCAACACACCATTGATGCTGTGATTCTATTGTGTTGGGATTGGGAATCTTTCCTAGTTTCCCTATGGCTCTGCATCAAGACCCTTCTCAAACCTGGTATTAGACGCTGCAGTATTTCTTCATCTGACTCATTAGGTAGAGCTAAGTTTGTTACCCTTGGTAAAAGTATTGACCAAATCCAAGGATTAGGCTCCTTGGTAGGTGGTAATCTAGTTTATGTTAGCATATTTTCTTGTGAAATTGTTTCAGGTACCCTATTGTTAGGTGATGTCACATTAGTTTCTTGTAAACGATGTCTAAGATCTTCACCATCTGATATTGTACAAGGGTATGTTGCTTCTTTCTCACTTCTATGAGACGGAGGAAATACCCGTGTTGATAACCGATTCTGAGGTATATGCTAGTCTTGGCTTATTCAATATAACTAGTGTTTTTTGTCTTGCCTCTGTTATGTTTATGACATGTTTATACCCTAACCCTTGACTCTTTGTGTTTTCTTGAGGTAAAATGGGTTCTAGTCTTCCCTATTTCTATAGTCCCAAGCTTGTGGTACCATCATACCCATGTTTCTGTAGCATTTTCAAACAATTGCCATAATGATCCAAGGGTAAGTGGGCTATTTTCATTTCAACTTTTTCCTTATATAGCCAGTGAATGACATCTTCCTCTAGGGATTCTTCTTGTAAGTCTCCCCATCTAATGAATCAACATGAATCAGAGTATTTGATTATCTCCTTTCCTTTATCTCATTTTATCTAAGTAGTCTGAGTCTTCCCAAAAGATCTAGGAGAAAGAGCTAATTGTCTGATATTTGATGTACTAGAGATAGAATATTCCCCACCCGACATCTTTAATTTGTAAAGAAGGTGTCATGGGTATATCTTTTGTGCTTCTATAATTGTTAATGAATCCATTTGTGTGGTAAGCGGTGCTGCTTGATTAATTGGAACTTGATTGTTTGTGCTTTCTCTTAAAGTATTGCAATGTTGAAAGTGGCTAGGATCACCATGCATAGCTATTTCTACTCCATTGACTCAGAATTTGATGCATTGATGAAAAGTAGAAGGCACCTCCTACATGGAATGCATCCATGGGTGTTTTAGTAGCATGTTGTATCCAAATTCTTTGTCCAACACGTAGAATCTGATATCTATAGTAATTGGTCCAATTTGTACTGGTAATGTGACCACTCCTTCGAAAGGACATTCCTCATCATCATACGCCTTGATGTTGATTTTCTTAGTTTGGTCTATGTGAAAATGGGAGTAACCCAATTCATTGATAAACTTAAGGGTACATATATTTAGTCCTGCCCCTCCATCTATTCAACACTCTTCTTATTCTCTTGTTATGAACATAGGCTTCTAGATGTAAAGGATCATTGTGCCTGATCCTATCTGTGGGTATGTCTTTCTTTGTGAAGGCCACCTTAGATGATGAAGTAATAGTACCCACTGTTTCTTGTAATACAATTTCATCCATGTCTCTAGATACAATTAAGTCTTGCAATGTTTTGTCTATAATATCTCTATGAGTCGGTGAAATTATGAGTAACTCAAAGAGTGAGATTTGAGTGGGAGTCTTCTTTAGTTGATCCACAACATTAAAGTTGCTTGCTTGATGAGGTTCTTGAGGAGGTAATCCTTGCAATGTGACTTTGGATCTATGGGTTACCACTGCACAATCTTTGTTTCTAGGGTTAATGGAGATGGTTGCCACCATTGCCTCCATTTCACTATTTATATTGATTGTATAATTATATGCAACCTTGGTGTAGTTGGCCATATTGTCCTATCCTTTTGATATAGAGGCTTGTCCTTGATTATGTTTCACAAAAGGATCTTTATATATAGTATGCATCTAATTTGTTGATCCTTTAACTGCATCTATTGTTACATCACCTTGATCTATAAGGTCTTGAATGAGATTCTTGAGCTTGTAACAACTAGATGTTTTGTGTCCTTTGGAACGATGATAGTCATATAAATCATGGTCATTCCACCAGGCTAGTTCGAATGGGCCTAGTTCATATGGTCTTGCTTCTGGAAAGGTGATCATATTTGTTTGTATCCACTTCTTTAAAGAAGCATCAATAGGTTCCCCCAAAGGTGTGAAATTTATTTTTGGTGCCATATTACTTAGAGGTCTAACTACATTAGATTGCACTACATTGGTGTTGGGCGAAGTTGCATTATTTTTTGGTGATTGATTCACATTTGTTGTAGGGAAATTGTTTGGTCCTTCTAATGATATTGTAGGTTGAGCTCTATTGACCACTCTTGCATCAACCACTCCATCATTTGTAACATTCTTGTTCTTAGACCAAAACATTAGCTTTTCATTGCTTGTATTCATGGCTAGCCCATTATCCTTGTGATGTTTTAGTATTCCTTTTTCTAAAAAGACTTTCTCACACTTTATGCCTTTTTTGTGATTCCTTTCAAAATTCTTATACACTGTATTTGCAATGGATATTTGAGTTGAGAGACAAGATTCTTAGTAAAAATACCTACTTCATCAACTTCAAGAATGTGACTGAGACATATATGGTATAGAGCTCTCCATCTTTGTAAGAATGTAGAAAATGTATCACCTCCCTTTTTTCTAGTTGCACATAAATCCACTAGGGTAACTGGATTGTCTATATTGAATGAAAATTTTGTGATGAATAGATCAACCAATTATACTCATGAAGTAAATCTTAGGTGGTAAATGTAAAAATGATTAGGATAACTGGTGAACAACTGAGAGGGGGGGTGAATCAATTGTTAATAGATTATAACATTTAATCCACTTAATAACCTTTAACAAGATTAAGTATCGGTAGCGCAAAAATAGATACCGGTAAATAAAGCAACTTAACAATTAAATAGATAATCAATGTAAAGCAACCATACCACATAACACCATGATTTGTATATGGAAAATCCAAAAAGGGAAAAACCATAGTGGGAAGCCTACCCATAGTCAGATGATACTTCTACAGAAAGTATGTGATAGAATGAGGGGCCTACACATGTAGGATGACACACTGCCTAGAGCATACTGCTCATTACAAAAGAGTCTCACTGACTACAAAGAGGCAACAATCATCTCAAGTTAAATGGACAGTAATCCAATGCCAGAGATAGCATCCACCATGCCTGATTATAGTCCTGGTTAAGCTCAATACCAGAGGCCTTTGACCTCTTCCTTAATCCCAATTCGATCACCTACAATCGAACAAATCTCCTTCGCATATGATATTACATTTCAGGACCACAAACATTTATTCCATTCCCATACCACGATCTACAATGAGATCTTACATCATTTTATACAAACCCTAAGGCCTAAACCAATTAGGTCGGCTACCTACAAGATATTACAATAAGATCATTACATAATTTTATAATATAATGATATGCCATGTCAGATTAAGACCAAAACAACAATAACAAATCCATAAATCATCCTAAAACATCTCTATAATGTGTAGAGTACACGTTAGCATGATATTGGTCCATAACCTAGATAGGCACTGGACCAATTCTGGGTCCACCATGACAAAGCAATGTCTTCAAGCATTTGAAGCATGATCAAAGAACATCTTCAACATCCTGACATCCATCTAGAAGCTGCACTTACACCAATTATGCATCCTATCAAGATTCCTTAGTGAGAGCTCCGTCAGTAGAGCCTTAAACCAATGCTGGTAAGTGTTTACCAGAGTGTATGATAGCATCTACTTACAAAGTTAATCCTTTCTGACCAAGACATTCTCTAGAAGCACGTACCACATGTAACCAATCACATTCCATAGATCCAAACATGTCGAAAGTGTCCAACAGATAGTCTCTTCTGTCGGTAACACAAGATCTTCTACCAATAACCAAAACCTGTCTGCGAGTAACCAACCATAATAGTTAGTGTTGACATCAATGAAAAAATATCAATGCAACACATAATCAATTCATCCATAATGCAAATAATCTCCCCCTTTGGCAATAATGGCAATACTAGATGTGAAAAACATCTAAGTACCAAGAAATGCCAAATAAGTCTCCCCCTGTGGAAGACAACCAACAATCTCTTGAATATCAGTATCTCTCCCCCTATGAATGATATCTTTGTAAAGTTCTGCATTTATTTTTCAAATCACTATCACTCCCCTTTGACATGAATGCCATAAATATGACAAAAATATCAAAGCAATAGTGTAAACCTATGAATCTCAAAGCTAACTACTCCCCCTGAGTACTAGAACCACTTATCAATGCTGGAATGAATAATCTCTGATAATGCATGCCAGATTGATGACAAAATGCATCAATCAATTATCAAAAACCCCTAACCTATCTCTCAAATAGTCAAATGATTCTTTACATGGCAGTTTAGTGAATATATCTGCAATCTATTCTTTACTGTTCACATAAACCAATTTGACTTCCTTTGCTTCTATCTTGTCCTTCAGAAAGTTATACTTTATTGATATATGGATAGTCTTAGAGTGAAATACTAGATTCTTAGACATGTCAATAGCTGTAGAGTTATCATACTAGATAACTACCGGTTCACTACAATTTACCCTGATATCCTTCAAAATTTGCTTCATCCACAAGACTTGAGTGCAATTAGTTGCTGTTGCAACATACTCAACTTCTACACTAGATAAAGAAATGCATGAATGTTTTTCGCTGATCCATGAAACCAGTTTATTTCTAAGAAAGAAATCTCCACTAGAAGTGCTCTTCTTGTCATCAGTATCTCCTGCCCATTCTAAGTCAGTATATGCACATAAAGTAAAATCATCATTTTTAGAATACCATAAACCATATTCTATTGTTCCTTGCAAATATCAAAATATTCTCTTTACTACACATTCATGATTTTGTTTAGGATTAATTTGATATCTTGAAAGAATACTTGCTGCATTCATAATATTCGGTCTCATCTGAGTTAGATATAATAGACCACTAATCATAGACTTATACCTTGTTAGATTTACTAGTGTAGAAGTATCCTTGATAGATAATTTCTCACTTGTCACCATAGGAGTACTTATCAGTTTTGAATTATCTATACCAAACTTCCTCAACAATTTCTTCAGATACTTAGTTTGATAGATAAGAATGCCTTTGTCAGTTTGAGTAATCTGCAAACCTAAGAAAAATATCATCTCACCAATCATGGACATTTCAAGTTCATTCTTCATGTTGTTAGCAAATTCCATGCACAATTTATCTTCTCCTCCAAAAATCATATCATCAACAAATACTTCAATAATCAGAAGAGATTATCAGTGATCTTATAATATAAATTACTATCAACACTACCTTTAGTAATGTATATGGTGAAAATGGATAACAACAATAATAACAATATTGAAAGACTAAATAGATTCAACCACAAAACCCTAGCCTAACAACAACAAAGATCCACCATAACATATGAAGATTACCTAAGACAATGCAAATCAAATTAAATCATAAAGATTATACCATCACATGTCCAATAGGGTTTGGATCTCCATTCTTCCTATCTCCATTGATCTTTCTTGATATATTTGCTCTCAGATTTTATGTGTGCACAAGAGCTCAACAAAGAATGGAAATGTGGTTGCAAGTAGGCTTGATTGCATATGCAAGTTCGAAAGCATAGTTGGGTAGTCAATTGATTAGGATGCATAGATTGATTAGAATGATTGATCAGAATGATTGATTAGTTATGGTTGATAATGAAGGAAGCATCTCCTTATATAGAAGACACTATATGAAATGGAGGGATAAGATTGAGAGGTGTAAAAGAGGTCAGCTATGATTAGAGGGTAGGTAAAGAAAATAATAAAATAATGAAAGGGGTAGGTAGTGTATGAATTAAGAGATGAATGACATGTGTCATGGGTAGAAAAGGTTAATGAATTAATTAAATAAATAAAGATTTATTTAATTAATAGAAGAATTAGGCTAAAGATAATTAAATGAATAAAATATTTATTTAATTAGACATGACAATTTTAGGTGTCTACATTTTGCCCCTCTTTGAGACAATGCAACTTGATGCATTGTTTCAAAGAAGATAAGATAAACTAATACAAAGTTGCCCCAAGATGGGAATGATATGCCCCCTCGAGAGATTGGATGAAAATTTCTGAAAGGTTGCAGACAATCTCTCGATAAGAAAGAAAGGCTAGAATGGATTGACCGGATAGGATAGAGTGATAGAGTCATGAGATAATGAAGACTAACTTGGGAAATGAGGGCTAGGACCAGGGCTAGGGCAGTCTATAAGATAGACTACAAGGGAAATACATCCTCATTGTCATCCACACATCCAAGAGATTAGAGTGCAGAGAGAAAGTAGAGCAGTAGCAATCAGCAACGATGGCATTGGTTCACAGATTTGATCGCATTTGCCGATTTCAGAGGCCAGTAGAGGCAGGAGAGCCAGTAAGTACCACAAAACCTCCTTGTACTTTGTTGTAATAAATATTGTCATTAATGCATGTTAGGTAGCGCAATAAATGCACTTTTAGGATAATGTCAAAAATGTTGAAAAACGTGTAGGCATGTTTGCGTTGGTGCCAGGTGTGTTTGTGAAATATGCAAGCGTGTTTATGTCTTTAAGGTCAAATCAGCAGTTCTGTGATGAACATATGCTATTGATTGGATAAGCTGCTGAGAGGACAAACTCAAGCAAGTCCTCTAGGGAAGACTAGAATAGATCAAGGTGCTTTGTGATGAATAGTGTGTACCAAGACAAAGTACTTTGTGATGAACAAGGAGTACTAAAAAAAAGAGCAGCACTTTGTGATGAATAGGGAGTGCAAAAACATGTAGTACTTTGTGATGAACAGGGAGTACAAATATGAGTAACACTTTGTGATGAACAGGGAATGCCACTATGACTGACATGGTTGATTTGCTTTCCTGCAGGAGTATTTGCCTATGCTAGAGTCATGGGAGAGATTCCCATCGACTCAGAGGTTACGACCAGAGCTGACATTCGAGGATTGAGCTGCTATTGAGGGTATGGGTCTGCAATTTATTCTGTATGTACCTAAGTTTTGGGTGAATATGGGATTACTGACTGCACTGGGTGAGAGATGGCACTCAGAGACTTGTACGTTTCATTTGCCGATGGGTGAGATGACAGTCACCTTAGAGGATGTATACAGGATTTTGAGGATATCGATCAATGGGGAATTAGTTCCTTATGATTGAGATGGAGATAGGGATGCGCTGAGATGAGTGTTTCAGGATCCAAGACTAGAGATGACGGTTGGACACGTGGCTTGGGATACCATGACATGGACAGGATTGGCACTACCAGCAGTGCTAGGAGGAGTGATCAGTGGGTTCCTCTGTCCGAATAAGGTGACACGAGGGTTGGCTGTGTAGCCATATGTATTTTGACATCATTGTATCATGACACTTATGATTTTATATATGAGATGATTCATCTTTGCGGTAGCTATATGCATGTGTACCTATGTGATGGGATATTTCATGATGTGATGCTTATGATATGGATGCAAATATATACATAATGAAATGCAATATTTTTTATTTTTTATGTTTTTAATATGTTATGCCAATGCAAATGTGAATGTATGAAATGTAGATGAATATGATAATTTAAATGATGAGATGCATGATGAAATGTAGAATGTGCTGACATGTGTTTTGTGCAGGATGTGATGCAATGATGATATCTATATGTATGTATGAAATGCTTAATATGTGGTAATACAGGTGCAAACTACATGAAATGCAAATATTTTTGGTGTGTCATTATAATCAGTCATGTGATAGCGGGCTACACGGACTTGAGAAGGATGATGGAAGTCAAACAAGAAAGGGGGATGGAAGATAGAAGATATGAAAGTGAAAGAGCTTCTTGTGCATTATCATCATTGAGCTTTAGTATGGCAAAATAGGATATGACAATCGAAGCATATGTTCGACCCAGAAAGTCATTATACCTGTTTGCATGGAGATAAGACAGTCATAAGCAAAGAATGCCCTAGTTCATACTAGACTCATAGTGTCCTCATATCCTTGGACAAGTCATAGTATTACTAAGAGACAATCCATAGATAGTAAAGAAAAATAGGTGACGATACCCCATCCTCACCTTTCTAGTCAAAGACATCCTGGAGATAAAAATCTCTAGTCAGAGACATCCTGAAAAAGCTAAAAGACAAGTCACCAAAAAGATAAAATCAAAAGAAAACCAAGACTCGACACCAACATCCACTGTAGTCCTCAAAATTAGTGTCTCTTGTCACTTGTATAAGTCTTATTCGATTATGGTCACAATGTTTACTTTCACAAAAAGGATAGATAGCACTGAACCATATGTTGTCTGAGTCAGTTGAAAGATTTGATTTGTCGAAGCCCATTGTTGCTATTGTGCCTCATCTAAAACTGACTGAATCCATGAAACTAATATTTTATTGTAGAGAAGATGAAACTTTATTGCAGATTGGTGATGCAAGTGCTACTTTATTGCGGATTGTGCATGGATAGACTAAAGAAAACTAGAAGAAGTTGTACTCAAAACATGTGATGCTCTCAGTTCCACACCCATCACTAGACGTAGGATTTTCCTTAGCCACAGATAGGATCTGATTTATTATGGATGGAAAGGGTGAAAAGGGATGTTTATTATGAATGGTTAACCAATCTTAGGTAGATCAATAACAAACCATGATGGGAATGGGTAAGTTTATTATGAATGGATAGGTTGTGAGTGTGTGCAAAGTGAAGGATGAAAATGGAATCCTAAAGGAGGGAAGAGCAATGTCTCTACACATGGCGCTGGTGACCCGGTTTTCACCATGGTGCGTGCCTAGGGTGCCATCGAAGTGGTTTTCACCATTGGACAAAATGTTTTTCTATTTTTCAATTTTTTTTTGTGTCACAAGGCGCTTGTTTGCCAGGTTTTCACCAAGTAATGATTTTTTTATTTTTATGATTTTTTTTGGTTTTTTTTTTTTTGAATTCTTTTTGAATTTTTGAATTAGGATACTCTAAAGAGCTATGTGTAAAACCTGCAAAGGTGCATGTTGTTGATAGGATCATCCAAAGGTTCACCCTCTATGGTTGAGAGCTAATATGCACCAGATCCATATGTTGTTGTGATGATGTAATGACCAAGCCAGTCTGGTTCGAATTTTCCCTTCTCTCTGTCTTGCTGATTTTTAGGATTTTCTTTGAGAACCAAATCGCCTACCTCAAGTGTGTGAGGCTTTATCTTATGATTGTAGCTACATTGTTCCTTGACTAAATGATATGTTGCTCGAGTGACTATCTTCCTTGATAAATGAATTGAGATAGAATTGCTAGCGTGTGGACTATACAAGCCCATATGCGTGTCACTTGAAGAAGTTTGGGCATCCCTGACAACAAAGTCCCTCGAGGAAGCTCCATTAAAGGTCCATGATGTATCACTAGAAGGGAAAGGATGTGTGGAACAAGTGGATGAGTGATGAAGGCTTATGATTGTGAAAAGAAGTGAAAGTAGGATAGCATGATGGAGACTTAGGATCAACAAGTATGCATTTTGACTTGAAATTTTAGAACTTTTGCCCCCAGTTATTTTGATATTAGGGGAGATCATCTCTTTCTCTTTTTCTTTCATAGGATTTTTATTCTTGACCTTGATTTTTGCAAATTCCAATAGCTTTTGATTTTGATTTGAACTAAAGGACTTCTCTTTATTTTTGACTTTTAGATTTTTCTTTTCAAAACTTGATTTTTGATCCCCAAGGAGTAAGGGCTTTTGTAATTCTTGTTGATCCAAGTCTGGGAGAGGAGTGTAAATGGAATGAGTGGATGAAATGGTAAGGCTATGTGAGCTCTCAAGAGGGCTAGTGATATGGTCAATAGATTCTTCACTGGAACCGCTCTTAGGACTATTGATATCAAGAGTTGCTTGCACCATTGGAGGAGATTTGCATTTAGACTTAGTAGCCACAACACTAGGTGGTTCACACCCAATTCCTTGGCATTAAAATTTTTTTGTAGACTATTCTTGTCAAGTGAATAGCTTAGGAGATAGTGGGAGTTGATCAACATGAAAGATATACTCACCACATCCCATGTCTTTAATCTTGAATTCTTCTTTCAGCTCTGATTGTTTGGATGTAGAATCTTTCAATGATTTTGGATCCACATATGTTGATGATGGAATTGCTTCTTGATTGACTAGAATTGTTATATCTGATCTAGGGCATAGATTGTTGCAATATATGAATGGATTTGGGTCAGCTTTGACAGTCGCTTCAACTGCATTGTGAGGAAACTTGATACATCGATGATATGTAGATGAGACTGCGCTCATCTCATGAATCCATGGACGTCCTAGCAATATGTTGTATGTGAGATCAAGGTCTAGGACTTGACAAACCACATCCTTTGTAACTAGCCCGACTCTGAGAGGTAAGGTGACTGTGCCCTTGGATGAATGCTCTTCATCATCATATGCCTTGATGGTAATTGTGTTTGTAGAATTCATAGCTTTATCAGAATATCCCAATTGTTTAACAGTGCTCAATGTACAAATGTTTAGACTGGCTCCTCCATCTATCAGGACTCATTTTATTCGATGTTTATGTATGAAGGCTTCAATGTGTAGTGGTGCATTATGTGGCTAACTTACGGAGGTGTCATCGGCTTCTGTGAATGTAAGGGAGCATGGAATGGAAAGATATCCCACCATGGCTTGAAAATGGTCCACATTTAGATCAGTGGGGACAACAGTGTCTCTCAAGATTTTGTCAAGAATGGCTTTATGTGTGGGGGATATGCGTAAGAGCTCGAGGAAGGAGATAAGTGAGGGTGTCTTCCCTAACTGTTCTACAAGGTCATACTAAGGTTTGGTTGATGAGGAAGTAGTGCTTTTAGCTAGAGCACCTTGTAAAGTGAATTTACCTCGACGAGTTGTAACATTACATTCAGAGGTAGGTTTGGAAGAATATCCAATGCCTTTTAGGACAATCTTGGGTCTTTGGGTAGAATTCTTAGGCGTTTTGTCCTTGATGATAATGGTAGAGACATAATTGTCCATCAAAATGTGATTGATAGTTGAATCATAGTTATAAGATGCTCTGGTATAGTTGGTCTAGTCATCTGTGGCTGCAGCTTTTCCCTTGTCATGTTTTGGGAATGGTTCCTTAAACATCTCATGTTCTTGATTGGATGAGTGTCCTTCAATCTCAATGTCACCTCTATCAATGAAATCTTGTATGATGTTCTTTAGTCGGTGACAATTTCCTATTTTATGACCCTTGCTCCTATGAAATTCACAATATTCATCATCATTCCACCAATTTGGTTTGACCTTTGGCTCATATGGAGGAAAATCTGGAACTGTTATTACTTTGTTTGCCACTAGCTTCTTGAAGACTAATTCAAGTGGCTCTCCCAATGGGGTATACTTCCTTCGTGATCTAGAAGTTGTTTGAGTATTCACTTGATTGTTTGTAGAGCTTGATCTAGAAAAAATGATTTTTGGTCGTACTATATTGGCATCAACAACACCATCATTGACTCTGTTCTTGTTTTTATTCCAAAATCTTGGCTTGTCTTTTCCTTTAAAGTCATCTTTGTTTTCTTTGAATATCTTAATAACTCCTTGTTCAATTAGGACCTTTTTTGTCACTAAGCCTTTTTCAATGACATCCTTGAAGGTGGACAAACAAGCTTTCCTTATATCATAGCCAATGTCTTTGTTAACATTTTTGGTGAACATCTCCACCATTTGTTTTTGTGGAATTTCACAAGAGCATCTGCTAGCTAGATTTCTCCATCTTTGTAAAAATGATGAAAAAGACTCTCCATCTTTTTGCTTGGTGTTGCACAAAGTAGTGACTGATATGTTTGTCTCTATGTTGTATGAGAAATGTTAGATAAATGCCATAGCTTGATCACCTAAGCTTTGTGGGAATAATCTCATCAAATATGTCTCTTCTGCTACTACCTCAATGCAAGCTATGAAAAACTGTCTTATGTGTGCCTTAGGATCCCCTTTGCCTCTGTATTTATCAAACTTAGGCATCACAAAGTGTGTAGGAAATGGAGGCATTGGAATGCTCTTGTAAAATGGATAAGGACATATGTCCCTCATTGTGTATGTTGGCTTTGGTGTATTTATGTCCTCCATTTTCTTTTGTAAGTCCCTGATTTGTTGTTCCAAATTGCTCTTAGGTGGAGATTGACTTCTTGGACCATACCCCATGCTTGAGGCACAAATTGGAGGAGGAGCATGTTGCATATATGGCAGATATTGATCATACACATGTTCATATGGAGGAGGTCTATAATGATACTGCGTATAAGGACCACTTGGTATAGAGTCATGATGAGGAATGGAATATCTGCTTTGTCCATGTATACCATACTCTATAGGCATGTCATGAGTTTGTTCTAGTGTGTTGCCTCCAAATTTGATGTGGGGTTTCCTTGTGTCCAAATTTTGAACATGCCTTTGAATATCCAATTGCTTTTGCGGTTGACCCTTAGCATTGGTATGTGATTGAGCATATCTTTCTGCATAAGACTTCCATATTAGTCTGTGAAGGTGAGTATCATATGCTTGACCATGTGCGTATGGGACCTCTGGTTTTTGAAACAAAGATGATGGTGATTCAAGCACAAGATGTGGTCCTCTATTGCCTCCACTATTAGGCCTCCTTTGATCCATGTTGGAGTGAGTTTGTTGCAAAGGTCGATTTTCCATTATTTGAGACATGTCAAAATCATGAGGTATCTTGGCTCCACTTTGTGCCATCACTTGTAGAAAATATTGTCTATCTCTCCTCATTATTTCCTCAACCAATCGATTGAAATGGGGATACATAATGGTATCTTCCACTTCTGTTGAATGTACGAAAAAGATGTCCATATTGTCACTGTGTGTATCATTGTTGTTTATAGTGTCCATGTGCTCAACATTTGGAATGTTTCTATAGGCATCCATGTCAAACTCATAGGAACTCATGTTTGTGGACTCTTGAGCCTCTTTAGCTTCTCTCCTAGATTTTTGGGAATTGGTTTCAACCATGAACTAGGTCTTGACCAAGATGTGTGAGACTAAATGAAAATGGAAAGAGTATGGAAGACTAAGAGTTGGATGGAATGTAAATGAATCTGAGGTGTACTTGTAATGTCCAAAGTGTAAGACCAAGTATGTATGTAGTAGAGTAGGTGTGACTTCCAAAGAGATGATAGTTTCTCTTGATGAGGTAAGTTGACCTTGACTCTAAGTAAGACCAAATGAGACCCAAAGGTGGTAACCTTGATGAGGGACCATTTAGCAAAATGTTGTTGTATGTAGTGTGTTGACAAAGTATGATGAGGACAAGCAAGTGACCTTTTGACTCAAGTTTAGACAAATGTGAATGTAATGTAAAGTAATGATGGACTTTGTGAGACCCAAAGATAGGTTCAATGCTAGATGAAAACCTAAAGAGATAGCTTAGGAAGCTCAAAAATTTTAAAGTTGACTGCTTTTGTTTGTTGGACTGTAAATTTTTCCTATTTGTGAAGTTGTTGTGTTGTAACCAAATCTGAATTTTTGACTGTTTTTCATGACAAGAGGACACAATGTTGATGAGGACTCAATGTTTGCAAGTGTTTAGAATCAAAATGACTCAAAAAAAAGTGTTTTGTTTGATGTAAAATTTGTTTTGCATACACTTGAAGACACAAAAGATAGGATGTTTTAATGTTTGGTCTTGAATGTTTGATTGTTCAAAATAAGTCAAGCACAATTCTTATGGCTGGCCAACACAATAGTTGTTGATCCCACATGGAGTTTCCCCTGAGGCTACGCTATTCAGAGTGGATACTTAGATGCTTGACCCCATTGGATCCACCCTCGACACTCACTTCTCGGGGTAGCCAAGCATCAGTCCCCACGAAAACTCCCCATGGCAAACTTTGTATCTCTACTAAGAACCGTATGTGTGTGGGCCGCTACCAGAGGTCCGACCTCCTGCCCCAACAACTAGAAGGATTTTGGCTTCTAAAACAAAAAGGTGCTAGCAAGGGCATTTACTTGTGTGGCCATACATGCGGCACTTTTAGCTCTATAAATACAGAAGGCTCCCAACCGGTAGGGGTTACGCCCTACAACTGATCAAATAAATTTGATCAAATGGGTTTATGGGGAGACATAGTGTCGGTATGAACTAATCAACACACGTTATCAATAGTTTTCACCATGAATATAGTTATTTATAGTGGTTTGGAAGAAGATGGCTTTTCTTTTGCTACCACTTGGGTTGTTCTCTCCTCACTAGTAGTCCTTATGACCACATGGGGAGATAGGCCCTCTAAAGAGTAAACAAAAGAGCCTATTGCTCAACACACAAAAGACAATGGTTCAATTTTAGTGCACCAATTGAAGTGTTTGCTAATCTATGAAAACAAGGCACACAATAAAGATCAAAAGAAAATCCTTGTCAAGGTCCTGCAACAAATATTTGTTAGTAGTTTGGATTGTTTCAAATGATCACCCCTTCCTACAAGCACACAAGTTAGGTAAATTTTAGATCCAAAAGACTTTGTGAAATAGGGGCCTTCAACAATGCATTTTGTTTACCAATTCAAATATCTGATTTATCATAAAAAAATATCACCTGTAAAATTTTAAGAGATTTCCAGAAATGTAAGAAAATCCAAAAAATTTGCTAATTTGCTCCAAAAATCAATTTTTTATGAAAAATCATAAAAAATTCATATAAAATGAAAAATTGATCCAAAAAATCTAAAATTTTCATTGGAGACTCTTGATTGTCTTCCAAACCTGCATAAAAAAAATTCTACAACAAATCCAAGCAATTTGTGAGATATGAGTAAAATAATGCAAAACCCTAATTTTCAAATATCTGATTTTTGAGGAATTATTTTGCATAAAATTTAAAATCAAAAAGAGTAGATCCTGTGTACAATTTTGAGGGATTTCCAAAAATGTAAGAAAATCCAAAAAATTCGCTAATTTTCTCTCAAAATTAATTTTTTATGAAAAATCATATAAAATTCATATAAAATGAAATTATGATCCCAAAAATCTAAAATTTTTAATAAATCCTTCTAATACTTTTTTAGATTTGTACAAAAAATTTTATGCCAAAATTGGAAGCCATTTGTGAGATCTGATCAAAATACAGAAAAACCCTAATTTTTAAAGATCCAATTTTTAGGGAAATATTTTGCATCACAATTAAAATCACAAAGAATAGACCCTATGTATAATTATGAGAGATTTTCAAAAATTTAAGAAAATCCAAAAAATTCACTCATTTGCTCTCAAAAATAATTTTTTATGAAAATTCATAAAAAAATTCATAGAAATTAAAAATATGCTCCAAAAGATCTGAATTGTTTTTTGAGAGTTTCTGATACTATCTTCAACCTACAAAAAAAATTTGGTGTAAAATTTCCAAGCCGTTTGTGAGATATGATCAAATCTCTCCAAGATCTTGATTTTGTGTCCAAAACCCTAGCTGCACAAGGTTATTCTCCAAATTGTTTTACAAAACAGCAATATAGGGTTAGAAAAATTTGCAAAAAATACAGATCTAACAAAAATCCATGTCCCACCGAGTGTGCCAAAATGTTTATGGTGAAAATGGATAACAACAATAATAACAATATTGAAAGACTAAATAGATTCAACCACAAAACCCTAGCCTAACAACAACAAAGATCCACCATAACATATGAAGATTACCTAAGACAATGCAAATCAAATGAAATCATAAAGATTATACCATCACATGTCCAATAGGATTTGGATCTCCATTCTTCCTATCTCCATTGATCTTTCTTGATATATTTGCTCTCAGATTTTATGTGTGCATAAGAGCTCAACAAAGAACAGAAATGTGGTTGCAAGTAGGCTTGATTGCATATGCAAGTTTGAAAGCATAGTTGGGTAGTCAATTGATTAGGATGCATAGATTGATTAGAATGACTGATCAGAATGATTGATTAGTTATGGTTGATAATGAAGGAAGCATCTCCTTATATAGAAGACACTATATGAAATGGAGGGATAAGATTAAGAGGTGTAAAAGAGGTCAGCTATGATTAGAGGGTAGGTAAAGAAAATAATAAAATAATGAAAGGGGTAGGTAGTGTATGAATTAAGAGATGAATGACATGTGTCATGGGTAGAAAAGGTTAATGAATTAATTAAATAAATAAAGATTTATTTAATTAATAGAGGATGTGGGATCAATTAAATAAATAAGATATTTATTTAATTTAAGAAAAGGATAATTTAAATAAATAAGATATTTATTTAATTTAATAAAAGGATAATTTAAATAAATAAATGTATTTATTTAAATGAGAAATAAGGCTAGAAGAGGATAAATGAATTAATTAAATAAATAAAGATTTATTTAACTAATAGAAGAATTAGGCTAAAGATAATTAAATAAATAAAATATTTATTTAATTAGACATGACAATTTTAGGTGTCTACAAGTAAAACCAAGCTTCAAAATATATTTATCCAACCTTGCATACCAAGCTCTAGGAGCCTATTTCAAACCATATAAAGCTTTCTTCAATTTGTAAACCATATCTTTATCATCTGTCAGTGAAAATCCATCAGGTTGTTGAATGTAAATTTCTTCCTCAAGTTTACCATTCAAAAATGCACATTTAACAACCATTTAATAAATCTTATAGTTCTTTTAAGTTGCATAGGCAAGAAATAGTCTAACAACTTCATTTCTAGCTACAGGTGCAAATGTCTCACCATAATCAATTCCTTCCATTTGAGAATATCTTTTACAAACCAATCTATCCTTATTTCTTACAACTTGACCATCCTCATTTAGTTTATTCCTAAAAACCCATTTAGTTCCAATAACATTCTTATTTTTAGGCCAGGGAACTAAAGACCAAGTCTCATTTTTCTCTAACTAATCTAATTCATCTTCCATAGCCTTTAACCAATGTTTATCACTACATACTTCAATAATAGTTGTCAGTTCAACTTGAGAAATAAGACATATCTCTTCATTTGCCAGTTTTCTTCTTGTCATTATTAAGTCCTGGGGACAACTGAGAGGGCGGGGGGGGGGGGGTGAATCAGTTGTCTTATAATATTAAATCAAAAACCACTTAATCTAATTACTGTTTAATACCAGTGAAACAGTCTATGATACCGGTGAAACAAATTAACTGATTAATGCAATACCGGTAAAGATTAATGCAAGAAACCAAAAGACAAAGTCATCCACAACACATAACACCAATATTTGTACGTGGAAACCCTGTAAGGGGAAAAACCATGGTGGGAAACCTTACCCACAATTAGATGATACTACTACAGATAGTAAGTGTACATAAATGGGGTCTGCACATGCAGAAAGGCTAAGTGCCTAGAGCTCACTGCTCAAACACAAATGGGAGTCACACTGACTACAATTGGATGGTTAAATCCAATAAGAATGTACTGCTTAAGATAGCATCTTCATATGCTGGATTTAGTACAAGTGTAATTTTGATATGCTTTCACAAAACCCTAGCTTTACCTTCAGATGATGTCTTCATGTATAGCTCTACTTAATCTCGCATATACCTTCACACACAACCTTTTTCGCATTCCACATTCGATCTTACATTTAAGATCTTATATTTATACCATAACCTAAGACCAATTATAGTAGGTCGGCTCTACAAGATATTACAATAAAATCATTTTACAAACAATACAATATCCGATGCTATAACCGATTGAACATGTCGGCTTAATGCATTTAAAACATTAGTTAATCATCTTCATAGTATGCCATGCTGATCTGGAAAAGATAAGCATGCCGGTGAAACCCTAGATAACCCTGTACCTATTTGCCGGTAAAAGAAAATATGCAAATATGAATAAGTTGATAAACAACTTTCCAAGATACAATGTCTAAGCAATGTCTTCGACATGACCAAGTATTTTCCATGCCATTCCAAGTGCCGCTGATCATTGTATCCTACTAGTGAACCATATACCGTTGACTATGCATTAGTCACTTGCTTGCCGGTGAATGTTGTTAGATCTCCAATGTGCCAGAGATGATAAGTGTTTAGTAGGTGTTGACATCAATAAGAAAACCATACCAAAATACCAACAATCTCCCCCTTTGGCATTGATGGCAAGACAAGATGGAAAAACCATCAAAGTGCCAAAACAGAAATGCCAAATACCAAAACCAATAATCTCCCAAAAAGATTATTACTGAGTTCAAAAACCAAAATAAACAATCTCTCCCCCTAGGAGTAACATGTATCTTCCTGTGTTTTTCCATACCAATCTCTCCCCCTTTGACATCAAATGCCAAAGTTACAACAAAATACCAAAATACCAACTGATTTCAATATACCAACTACTCCCCCTGAGAAGTAGCTTCCTCATCAAAGCCGGATTAAGAATATATCTTTGTTATTTCTGTCGGTTGATGACAGACATCAATTCTCTAAGTATCTACTAGTGGGGGTATGACCCCAAGCTGTTCTCTTAGATTTTCAAAAGTCTCCTTAAGTAGAGGTTTAGTGAAAATATTTGCAATTTGCTCTTTAGTGTTCACATAAACCAGTTTAACTTGTTTTGCTTCAACATTTTCTTTTAGAAAGTTCGGCTTGATAGAAACATGTTTAGTTTTAGAATGTAGTACTGGATTCTTGGATATATCAATTGCTGCAGTGTTATCACAATAGATAGTTATAGGTTCCTTACAATTCACCTTTATGTTCTTTAACATTTGTTTAAGCCATAATACCTGTGTACAATTTGTTGATGTTGGAACATATTCTGATTCTGCTGTTGATAAAGATGTGCAACTCTGTTTCTTGCTTAACCAAGAAATTAATCTGTTTCCAAGGAAAAATGCTCTGCCAGTGGTGCTTTTCCTGTCATCTACATCTCTTGCCCAATTTGCATCTGTATATGCACATAATTCAAAGTTGTCATCTCTAGGATACCATAAGCCAAGATTTGTAGTGCCTTGTAAGTACTAGAAAATCCTTTTTACTGTTGATTCATGATTTTCCCTAGGATTACTTTGAAATCTTGAAACAATACATACTGCATTCATAATATCTAGTCTTTTTTGTGTTAAATACAGTAAACCTCCTATCATAGATTTGTACCTGGTTGGATTAACAGGTGTTGATTCATCTCTTATTGATAATTTGTCATTTGTAGTCATAGGTGTACTTATCGGTTTTGAGTTTTCCATCCCAAATTTCTTTAGTATCTCTTTTAAGTACTTTGATTGACTCAAGAATATACCATTGTCAGTCTAAGAAATCTGCAATCCTAAAAAGAATTTTACTTCTCCTATCATAGACATTTCAAATTCTTGCTGCATTTTGATAGAGAAATCTTTACATAATCCATCTTCTCCTCCAAAGATTATATCATCAACAAGAACTTCTATAACCAAGATGTCATCATCAGTTACTTTATAGTATAAATTACTGTCTGCATTACCTTTAGAAAAACCAATCTCCAAAAGATACTTATCTAATCTTGCATACCAAGCTCTTGGAGCTTGCTTCAACCCATACAAAGGTTTCTTTAACCTACAAACCATATCTTTGTCTTCTATTAAAGAAAATCCACCAAGTTGTTCAATGTAAACCTCTTCTTCAAGAATTCCATTCAAAAATGCACATTTAATATCCATCCGATATACTTTATAGTTCTTATGAGTTGCAAAAGCCAAAAATAATCTAACTGCCTCAATTCTAGCTACTGGTGCAAAGGTTTCATTGTAATCAATTCCTTCCTTTTGAGAATATCCCTTACACACTAGTCTTTCTTTATTTCTGATTATTTTACCATCTTCATTAAGTTTGTTTCTAAATACCTATTTGGTTCCAATAACATTTTTATCTTTAGGCCGGGGAACTAATGTCCAAGTGTTATTCTTCTCAATTTGCTTTAATTCTTCTTCCATAGCTTTAATCCAAAATTTATCTTCACATGCCTCATTAATTGATGATGGTTCAATTTGAGAAATAAGACATACCTCTTCATTTTCCAATCTTCCTCTTGTCATAACTCCTCTATATTTGTTTCCAATTATCTGATCTTCAGAATGATTCAATCTTACATACTGGGGTGTCTTTGTTTGTTGTTGTTTCTCAGTTACTGTAGAATTTTTAGATGATATCGGTGTAACTGGATCTTCATTCTGTGTCAGTGGGTTCAGCGTGGATTCATTTGAAAGAATCTCTATTGCCGGTTCAAAATCCATATACCTTGAAGTACCTCTGAATTGTTCATCAATCTTTACATTTGTGCTTTCAACAATTTTCTGCAATCTTTTGTTAAAACATCTATATGCTTTGCTCTTAGATGAATAACCAAGAAATATTCATTCATCACTTCTAGGATCAAATTTTCCAATATACTCATCTCTTCTAATATAGCATTTTCTTCCAAAAATTCTGAAATATTTAAGAGTAGGAATAATACCAAACCATAGTTCATGAGGGGTATTACCGGTTTCACCTTTGATGTGAACTTTGTTGAATGTATAGATCGTTGTTCTTACTGCCTCTCTCCAATATACATGTGGTAAGTTTGCTTCTGATAACATACTTCTTGCTACATCCAAGATAGTTCTATTTTTCCTTTCAACAACTCCATTCTGCGGTGGTGTCCAAGGTACTGATAACTATCTTCTAATTCCATTCACTTCACAAAATGCATTGAATTACTTAGATGTGAATTCACCTCCTTGATTTGATCTTAAATATTTGATTTTCTTACTGGTTTCATTTTCAACCATTGCTTTGAATAGTTTAAACTTTCCAAGTGCTCCTGATTTTTCTTTGAGAAAAGTAACCCAACACATCCTAGAATAGTAATCTATGATTAGCATGAAATATCTATCAACTTGTAAGCTTTTAGTTCTAGATGGAGCACATAAATCAGTATGAATTAAATCAAGAGCATTGTTTGATTTCTCTGGAATACTTTTAAAACTAGCTCTAACATGTTTTCCAAATTGACATTCCTTACATACTGTGTTGTGAGGTTTGACAATTTTAGGTAAATCTCTAACTGCCTTAGCAGTACTGATCTTTACCATACAATCAAAATTTATATGACATAGTCTCTTATGCCATAACCAACTTTCATCAATGTGTGCAATCAAACATGTCTTTTCACTGTTATTCAAATGAAAGATATTACCTCTAGTTTGATTATCAGTTACAATTTCTAAACCAGTTCTATTCATAATTTTGCATTTACCATTTTTGAACTATAACTGAAATCCTTTCTCAACTAATTGACATAGTGTTATGCTTACCATTAAGAGATATTGAACCCTTACCTTTAATTGAACAAGCTTTGTCATCTCCAAATCTTACTAGACCTCCATTATATTCTTGAAAGTTCAAGAATTTACTCTTGTCACTAGTCATGTGATGTGAGCATCCTAAATCAATGATCCATTCATCCTTCACTTCAACTTTTGCTGCCAAGGCCTGTTCTACCAGTTGCACTATAGGTGTCGGTTGATATTCTGTTATAGCAACAAAAACCCATCCATTGTCTGTCGGATCCTCATCAGAATCATCAGTTACTCCTTCATCAGCAACATAACAAGATTTGTCCTTATTCTTCTTGAATCTGTATCTTTGATATTTAGGATTAGGTTGTATGTCCTTCTAGTTTCTTCTCTTAACCTAGCATGTCTAACAGGGCATCTTGAAGCCATATGACCAATCTTATTGCAATTAAAACATTTAAAGGGTGCTTTACCTTCATACTTACTTCTAACTAGACCTTTAGTCATTTTTCTTTTAAATAGTGATTCAAGTTCTTCATTTTCTCTCATGCTTTCTTCAAGTTCTTTTGCATAAAAGGCTTTCCAATCAGATTTGTCAAATGATGGTGCAGATGATGTTGATGCTTTGAAAGATAAATTTGTCTTTATAGTAGTAACAGGACCAAATTCCTCAATTTACAAGGCTGATAGTTTTCCAATCAATGTATCCCTAGTTACTAATGTGTTAGGCATTATCCTAAGTTCATTTATTGCAGTAACCTTCATTTTGTATGCTGGTGGAAATCCTCTTAAAACTTTTGAAATAATTTCATCTTCACTTAAGGTTCCTCCACAACATTTAATACCCAAAACAATTTCATTTACTCTTTCCATAAAAGCAGAAATTCTTTCATCCTCTTCCATTTTCAGACTTTCATACCTGATCCGGAAGCTTTCAAGTTTTACAATTTTGACTATGGAATCTCCTTCATTCAGTGTTTCCAAATGATCCCAAATAGCTTTAGCAGTAGACCTGTCTGATAGTCCCATGATTTGTTGATCTGATAATGCACTTAGAAGTGCTTCTCTTGCCTTGCAATCATTTTCTTCATCTTTAGTCAGATTTGGAGGATTTGGTTGAGTTGTAGTAGGAGTTGTAAATCCATTCTTTGTAACCTCCTAGATATCTTTTCCAATACAATTCAGATGTGTCTCCATTCTGATCTTCCATATTCCATAATTAGTTCCATCAAGTTTAGGATTGTCCTTCCTGAAATAGTTGCTAGGCATTGGATCTCCTCAAGTTGTTAAGCTTCTGCGAAAAGAGGACTAGGCTTTGATACCAATTGTTAGGTCCCAGGGACAATTGAGAGGGGGGGGGGGTGGTGAATTAGTTGTCTTATAATATTAAATCAAAAACCACTTAATCTAATTACTGTTTAATACCAGTGAAATAGTCTATGATACCAGTGAAACAAATTAACTGATTAATGCAATACCGATAAAGATTAATGCAAGAAACCAAAAGACGAAGTCATCCACAACACATAACACCAATATTTGTATGTGGAAACCTTATAAGGGGAAAAACCACAGTGGGAAACCTTACCCACAATCAGATGACACTACTGCAGATAGTAAGTGTACATAAATGGGGTCTGCACATGCAGAAAGGCTAAGCACCTAGAGCTCACTGCTCAAACACAAATGGGAGTCACACTAACTACAATTGGATGCTTAAATCCAATAAGAATGTACTACTTAAGCTAGCATCTTCATATGCTAGATTCATTACCAGGGTAATGCTAATATGCTTTCACAAAACCCTAGCTTTACCTTTAGATGATGTCTTTGTGTATAGCTCTACTTAATCTCGCATATACCTTCACACACAACCTTTTTCACATTCCACATTTGATCTTACATTTAAGATCTTATATTTATACCATAACCTAAGACCAATTATAGTAGTAGGTCAGCTATATAAGATATTACAATAAAATCATTTTACAAACAATACAATATCCGATGCAATAACCAATTGAACATGTCATCTTAATGCATTTAAAACATTAATTAATCATCTTCATAGTGTGCCATGCTAATCTGGAAAAGATAAGCCTACTGGTGAAACCTTAGATAACCCTGGACCTATTTATTGGTAAAAGCAAATATGTAAATATGAATAAGCTGATAAATAACTTTCCAAGATACGTTGTCCAAGCAATGTCTTCAACATTACCAAGTATTTTCCATGCCATTCCAAGTGCCGGTGATCACTGTATCCTATCAGTGAACCATATACCAGTGACTGTGCATTAGTCACTTGCTTGCCAATGAATGTTGTTAGATCTCCAATGTGCTAGAGTTGATAAGTGTTTAGTAGGTGTTGACATCAATGACAAAACCATACCAAAATACCAATAGTCATAACTCGCTTGTTCCTATCTCCAATAATTTGATCTTTAGAATGATTTAATCTTACATACCTTGGTGTCTTCTAAACTTCAGGTTCACTACTCTGATCATCACTCACAATTGAGTTTTTTGATTGTGTTGGTGTAACTGTCTTAGTTTCCTGTACCAGTTGAGGCATTATCAGTTCAATTATAATCATTTCCAATGTTGGTTCCCTGTCATATCATATAGAATGTTTTCTATATTGCTCATCTACTTTCACATTAGCACTCTCCACAATTTTATGCAATCTTTTGTTATAGCATCTATATGCTTTTCTTTGAATTGAATAACCAAGAAATATCCCTTCATCACATCTAGGTCAAAGTTTCCAATTGAATCATCTCTTTTGATATAGCATTTAATTCCAAAAATTATGAAATATTTAACAGTAGGTGTATGTCCAAACCATAATTCATAAGGGGTCTTACTAGTTTCACCTTTGATGTGAACTCTATTGAATGTGTAGATTGTTGTACTGACTGTTTCTCTCTAGTAGATATGAGGAAATTTGACTTCCATCGCCATAGATCTTGCTGTATCCAAAATGGTTTTGTTCTTTCTTTCCACTACTCAATTTTGCTGAGGAGTCCGAGGTGTAGATAATTGTCTCATGATTCCATTTGTCTCACAATAATTATTAAATTTATGAGAAGTGAACTCATCGCCATGATTTGATCTTAGACATTTGATTTTTAATCCAGTTTCTGTTTCAACCTTTGCTTTAAAGATCTTGAATTTTTCAAAGGCTTCAGACTTCTCCCTTAGAAAAGTCACCAACATCATCCTAGAATATTCATCAATAATCAACATGAAATACCTATCACCTTGAAAGCTTCTAGTCCTTGCTGGACCACATAAGTCAATGTGAATCAAATCAAGTACATCATAAGATTTATCATGTATGATCTTGAAAGAAATTCTAACTTGCTTTCCCAACTGACATTCCTTACATACCAAATTATGAGGCTTCATAATCTTAGTTATATCTCTAACTACCTTAGTTGAACTGATCTAAACAATACAATCAAAATTAATATGACACAACCTCTTATGCCATAACCATCTCTCATCAATACGAGCAATCAAACATGTCTTATTACCAGTGTACAAGTGAAAGATATTACCTCCAGTCTGAATACAAGTTTCAATCTCCAAATTAGTCTTGTTAATGATTTTGCATTTTCTATCTTTAAAATGAAGTTGGAAACCCTTGTCTAGCAATTGACCAACACTCAAAAGATTATGCTTTAAACCTTCTACATAATATACATTATTACTATTATGCTCTCCATCCAAAGAAATAATACCTCTATCTCTGATCATACATGCTTTGTCATCTCCAAATCTGACTTGGCCGCCATTGTATTCTTGTAGGAAAAAAATTTCCCTTTATCTCCAGTCATATGATGTGAGCAATCAGTATCAATTACCCATTCATCCTTATCTTCAACTTATGCTGCCAGGGACTTTTCTTCATTTATGATATCCGGTTCCAGTTCATCTTCCTTTAAAGAATAGAACACCCATTCCTTTCCATTTCCGGATCCACTAGTAGAGTTTTCTATTGGTTCATCTCTAGAGTCATCACTTACTCCTTCCTCATCTGCTATGTACCATTGTTTACTTTTCTTGAATCTATATCTATTATGGTTAGGCTTAAATGATTTCTTAATTCTTTCCTCAAACCTTGCACTCCTTTCAGGACATCTAGATGCAAAATGACCAATCTTATTACATGTAAAATATTTAAAAGGTGCTTTTCCTTCATACTTACTTCCTATCGGACCTCTAGGTACTCTTCTAGTGAATAAGGCTTAAAGTTGCTCAAATTCTTCATCGTCTTTCCTCATGTCTACCAATTATTTTGTATATAGAACTTTCCAATCACTTTTGCCAGTAGATGATGATGATGATACATGAAAAGAAGCTTTAGACTTTACAGCTCTAGAAGATCCAAATTCTTCAAGCTCAAAAGAAGATAATTTCCCAATCAGGATGTCTTTGTTAACTAAAGAGTCAACCATTGTTCTCAACTCATTAATTTCATTTGCCTTCATCTTGTAAGCCAGTGGAAGGGATCTTAAGTGTCAACATGTGTTGTCACTAATGTCAACTAGTATAGAAGATGGATCAGTATGGGAGACTGTATGGGAGAAGAATTAATGTTTTGTCATTGATGACAACCTTGTGACCACCCTCTTGCAGAAGGAAGAAGCTAGATGTGCAGCAAAGTGATCACTCTATAGAAATGGTATTGATATCATGTTACATACAACTGGTATGAAGAGATTACACAATGAGAATTGATTATGCTGAAGTGACATAATATTGTTTGGTTCACATCAACACCAGAGGAGAAGTTTGAGCAGGCCACCAGATTGCTAGTGTGAGGTTAACAAGCAAGACTCCCGCTGGTTGAAGAAGTTGTCACAAGCTAGATGATAGATTGATAGAGTACGTTCCCTCTATGTGCAGGATGACATATGTCATGTGGATGATGCATACTCCCCTCAGTAATATCATACTTATACCAATAGAATGATTCTATAAGATAGACATGTCTGACAACCAGTCAAGGTGTTCCACCAGCAATTTAGCAGAAGGCAGAGATGAGGAGGAAACTAGTAGAATGAGAGAACCAATAGGAAAGAGGAACCGATGGAGTGTGTGGTCGATGAAGAAAGGTCAGTGAGTTAGTTGTGATTGGTCCAACATTAATGGTGACTGCAAAACTTGAGGTAGAGTTACAGAGTTGTGCAGCTCGAGAGCCAGGACAAATTGATTGTGCTGATCAAAGTAGGTGAAGGAGATAGCTAGGCCATTTATGGTGAATTGACTGAGCAAAGCTGAAAGATTGATTGCAGGCTACTAAAGAAGGAAGGTGTGTTCTAGAAGGCACATAAATGGCAGATATGTATAGATAAACATCTTTGAGTAGTGATCCAATGAGATTTGATTGGATTCAGTGTGTCTCATGATCAATGGAGAAAACCCTAAGGTACCAAGTTTGAATTGGTTTTTGGTGGGAAGTCTAGGTTATAAATATGTGAGCCTAAGAGATAGTTAGTGTGGGAAAAAATAGGGAAGAAGATTATGTTGTTGCAAAGTGACTAAGTGTTAGTTCTATACATGAGAGAAAAACTACCAAGTGCTCAACAAGTATTAGAGAAGAGCGTAAGAGTGAGGTAGAATTAGGTTGAAGTGTTCAACTAGTAGAAGAGAAGAACCAGGAGTGTCTATAATGGGAGAGAAAACATGAAGGAAGCTATAGAATAGATAGGCATAGAACTGACTAAGTATAGTACTAGTGGAAAGCAGCAGAGAGCTGAAGGAAGTGATAATAGGTAGAGAGAAAGGTGAACCGGTAAGAAGTAGTAGTGAGAAGAGAGAGTAGTGAGTAAGAAGAGAAGATCCAATAGGATAGTGACTAAGTTGTTGAAGATTCAGTCAGAGTGAGCAGAGAACTGGTAAGGTTGAGGAGATACCTTACCAGTAGGGGAGATTGTATTGAGTTGTTACAAGATCGACTTGTAGCTAGATAACTACATTTGTAATTGAAGTTTATATTGTGAACATTGAGTTGTAGCTTGGTGCATGGGTTGTAGCTCCTTGGGTTGGTGCCCTAAAGATGGGGGTTGGTTCTCCTTGGGTTGGTGTCCTAAACTTTGTAACAATGTTTTTATTGTGAGGCTGGATTAGAGTAGTAGACTTTAGCAGCATTACTCACTGACCTTTTTCCCATCTTGGGTTTTCCTCATACATCGTGGTGTTATGAGATGCCTCTTTGTGTGTGATTGTATTGAGTTGGTCTCCCTACTAACCGATATGTCTCCATTGTGTTAGATCCCATAACCGGTATACACACATAAGGTAGTTAAGGCTAAAAGATTAAGAACCACTGATTCACCCTCCCGCTCAGTGGTGCATTGTGTCTAACATTAAGGCTTTGGAAACTATTTCATCTTCACTCAAAAATACTCCACAACATTGAATTACCATAAAAATCTCATTTACTCTTTCCATAAACACAACAATTATTTCATTACCTTCCATCTTCAAGTTTTCATATCTTCCCCAGTAACCATCAAGTTTAGAAATTTTGATAGTAGGATCACCTTCATTCAGAGTTTTCAATTTATCCCACATAACCTTAGCTAATGATTTATCAGTTAACCCCATGATCTGTTGATCAGTAAGTGCACACAAGAGGGCTTCTCTAGCTCTACAATCATTTTTAGTATTCCTATCCAAGTCTGCAAGATCGGGATTTCTAGATGTCAGATCATAAGGTGTATATCCTTTCTCAGTGATCTCCCAAATATCCTTTCCAAGACATTTAAGATGAGTCTCCATTCAAATTGTCCATATCCCATAATTTTTTTTCATTCAAAAGAGGACCAAAGCTCTCATACCAAGTGTTAGGATAACCAGTGAACAACTAAGAGGGGGAGGTGAATCAATTGTTAACAGATTATAACATTTAATCCACTTAATAACGTTTAACCAGATTAAGTACCGCTAGAGAAGAAACAGATACCGGTAAACAATGTAACTTAACAATTAAACAGATAATAAATGTAAAGCAACCATACCACATAACACCATGATTTGTATGTGGAAAACCTAGAAAGGGAAAAACCACGGTGGGAAGCCTACCCACAGTCAGATGATACTTCTGCAGAAAGTATGTGATACAATGAGGGGTTTGCACATGCAGGAAGGCACACTGCCTAGAGTGTACTGCTCCTTACGAAAGCATCTCACTGACTATAGAGAGGTACCAACCATCTCAAGATAAATGGACAACAATCCAATGGAGTGAACTACCAGAGATAGCATCTACCATACTTGATTATAGTCCCGATTAAGCTCAATATTGGAGGCCTTTGACCTCTTCCTTAATCCCAATTCGATCACCTATGATCTACCAAATCTCCTTTGCATACGATATTGCATTTTAGGACCACAAACATTTATTCCATTCCCATACCATGATCTACAATGAGATCTTACATCATTTTATACAAACTATAAGGTCGAAACCAATTAGGTCGGCCACCTAAAAGATATTACTGTAAAGCGGAAAATCGCGATCGAACCCTAGTTGCTCTCCCCTCTTCCAACTCCGAGGAGAGAGAAGGGAGGTCACTAGGGTTGATGGTTTTCACTTAGGAGAGAGACTTTACATTCAAAAGAGGGGTTGAAACCCACAAGATCCAATCCCACACAATGCAAGATTGGATGCTAAATGAGTTTCAAGGGTTAAGACAGCAAGGCTATCCTCTTTTGTAAAGAATGTTGATAGAAGAATTAAGCTAGGAATACATAGAAAGTGACAAAGATTCACTTATAAACTGAGATAGGGATATAGGATGAAGCTGCGGACCTGGAATTAGTAGTAAAATGTCGATACGACGCTGTCCTGCAAATTTGAGCAAAAGTTGACGTGACGATGGCGCCCGAGCGCCACGGTCCTCCAAAAAATCCGCAAAACGAAGGGGGATCCATTCGTCTCTGCACAAGGATTCCAGATCTTCAGTTGCAGCCGCGTACCTGCAACCTACACACAGAAAAGGAAAAATGATTGGGGGGTTAGGGATTAGGGGTTTGCCTTTAGGTCAAACCCCGGTTTTGGAATTAACCAAGAAATGAGAAATGTTGTAAATGTAAATGTCTGTAATGTAAAACAAGTACTAATACCTTGTTGTAAGGATGTTTGTATCCTTATGTGTGAAGGTATAGATGTTGTATGTTTGTTGTATTGTTGTATGTGATCTCCTCTTCAATGGTTGAAATCCTTGTCTTGAATGCAACACTTAGCCTTGAATGGAGACTTAGAAGGAATGCTTGAATGCTTGAATGTTTGAATGCTTGAATGCTTGAGTATAGTTTCCACGCTTTGTACACATATCCTCTTCATGCCAAATGAGAGAGAAAAATGTAGTTTATATACTTGTCAATTAGGGCTGATAGACTGATTTTCCCGACCTTAGGCCGACCAGGAAAGTTAATTTTCCAATTTACAAACGTAAAGACCCGAAGTCAAAAAGAGATCGGGCCCAAAATAGGACCCAGGGACCAGGGCGCTGGGCGCCAAGGTCCTGAGGGACCAGGGCGCTGGGCACCATGGTCCTGAGGGACCAGGGCACTGGGCGCCCTGGTCCTGAAGGACCAGGGCGCTGGGCGCTCTGGTCCCACCTCCTGGGACAGCAGGGTGCAAAGGAGGTTCAGGCCAGGGTGCTTGAAAATGCAGTTTTTAGTGTCATAATCAGGTTTCGGGGTCTCCATTCAGGTTGCGTGTTGCGTCACCATCGTGAAGACCGAAATGCAGTTGAAATTGCAAGTGTCACAATTTTAGGACGCTACATTTAGCCCCCACTTTAGCGGGAGTATGTATGCTCATACTTCCGGTAAAGTACAAGGAAGCAACATTGAAAGACTTTCACCATGTCAAGGAGACAAGATACACCAAGCCCCCAGTGGACTAAGGATCTTACGACTTCGATTGACAAAGTAAAAGGGAAGATCATGAGGGAGAACCATGACTGTCAGTAGCAAGGTTCCCTCACTATGAGTCATGCAAGAGAAATACCGAAAATTTTCAAGGCAAAGCTAAGTTCGCCAAGAAATTTTCAAGTATCTTACAGGAATAGACAGGGTGTATGCCCCCCTACGTTAAAGTGATCGCACATGCCTCAATGGGGGTGATTTTTTTAATGTAGTGATACACATAAGAAATGAGAAAGGAAAGGAGCATGTTATCGCAAGGATTTAGCCCCCAAGTGTGAGATAAACCCAAGGATAATAGACACAAAACACAAAGCACAAGGTGACTTCGCTTTCCTCGGGGTCAGTATGCTGTATGATAAGTCATGTATATATCATATGTATGTATGCATAATTGTTCTTCATTCCCCAATCAAGGAAGGTCACCTAGAAGAAGGGAACACATGTGTCTTTTGAGTCAACATGAGAGAGACCAAAAGAGATCTCCATGCTTTGCATCGTCCTCAAGTAGACAACACTAAGGACAACAAATAGAAGAATGAGAATAACATATAGAAGAAGTAACACAAGAGAGGAGGAGAGAATTTGCTATGCTAATGTAAGTAGTCTAGCATGTCATCTACCCCCCGATCTTGCTGATCAATGTTTCGGGAAGGCAGGGAACATGCTAGAAGAGGAACATCCAACACAGCAGATGGAGCTATCACAAGATCCAAACAAGGGCTATGTTCATGTTCCAAGCCACGTTGTTCTTGTCTACGAGCTAGGATAAGTGCTTTAGAAAATTCATTAGATAAATGGTTATCAATATCAACAAGTTCATATTCACTGTCAGAAGCAAGAGGAGTAACATTTTCATCATGAATAACGTTTTCATCTATATCATCATCAAGATTTATAAAAATAGGATCTTTAACTTGCACAGGATCAAGACCATCATGCATCTTATGTTTAGGAGATTTAGGCTCAATTTCCGGCTGAGGAGAAAATGGAATAATGCTTGTTGAAGGTGTTTTTGGAGATTGTAAAGTTTGAGAAGCAGCTGCTTGAGCTCTAAGACGACACTTTCGTTGGCATTCATGTGCAGAACGATTTCGTCTAGTCTTAGTAGGAAGTGGAGAAGATTGAGGAGGAGGAATGTTCTCATCCTTATCACTTGGGTGTTTAGGTTGTGGTCTCTTAGGCTGGATAATAGGAGAAGAAGAAGGTCTCTTCTCTCTATAAAAGAAAGGAGGAGGAACTGCTCTGTATAAAGGAGGAATATTTGGTTTAGGAAGGAGACCAAGTCCATCATGACGAGGAGGTATAGGTCTACTCTTAGAAGGTTTATTAGGTATAGACATAGTCACATCCATAGGAATGGGTTGGGAATCTTCTTGAGGAAAGACATTAGTTTTATCTTTCAAAGGAAGAACTTCCTTCTCAAGAATGATAGGAATATCAAGTTTGGGTGCTCTAGGTTCACTTAGAGATAGGATCATATCTGTTTTCCACTTTTGATAAGATTTGAAAAGATGATCACTTCGCGGAGGAAGAGAGTGGAATTGTTTAGGCCAAAAGTAATCAATAGGAATGCTAGAAGTTCTTTCAGCTGGTTTAAAGAGACTATGATTGACAGTAACAACTTCACCATCATGGGGAAATTTCAAACACTTATGAATAGGGGAAGCAATAGCTTTCATGGAAGATAGCCAAGGATAGCCAAGCTTCACATGAAATTGTTCGGATGAAGGAATAATAGCAAAGTTCACATCAAGGGATTTGTTATGAACTTCAATAGGCAATGTAATAGAACCAATCGCAGGAGAAGAAAATGCATCAAATAATTTCACAACCACATCTGTTTTGTCATATATCACTTGATTCAATTGCAAAGTAAAAAGAAATTCTTCGGTAATAATATTAACCATGCACGAAGGATCAATAAGCACTCCACGGCAAGGTGTATTCTTGACTTTTGCAACTATGTATAAAGGACCATCAAGTGCTCTAATGGTTTCACTAGAATCAAATGTGATGGAAGGTTCTTTAGGGTTTTCTTGCTTCTCTACAAAGTTAATCACATTCGGAGTCATAGACACAAGACCATCAGATGAGAGAGAGGAATCATTAGCCTCAATCACATTAGAGGTATGAGAAGGTAATGGATCAGTAAAAATCTAAAGATTTTGGTTAGGAGGAGCTACAGATGTGTTGCCTTTATCATTCACTTCGGAAACAGAGATAGTATTATTATCAATCAAATCTTGAATTTTACCCTTTAAAGAAAAACATTTTTTAGTATCATGCCCAGGCTGACGATGAAATTGACAAAAAGATTTGTTATCAAAATAAGGTGAAGTAATCTTTGCAGGATCAATTTGCCTTATAGGAGGAAGAGTAAGCACATTTTGTTCTTATAATTTATTCATAATACTATGCAATGATTCATTCAAAGGAGTATACTTTCTTTCTTTTTTGAAAAATTTAGAAATAGGAGGCACACCTGATGCTGCATTCACATTGTTGTTGATGATGTTTTCATTGAATTTGATGGAATCTCTGTTTGGTTTAAACTTCCCAAATGGTTGTTGACTGCTATCACCCTTATCACTCGGAGCCATAGGATGAGATTGTTCCATTTGACTCACAGTCAGTTGATAATTGTGAAGAGTTGCACACAACTGTTGGAAAGAAGTAAACTCAGAAAATAGAAGTTTGTCTCGAATATCTTTTTGTAAATTACAAATAAAGATTCTTTGAATATCATTGTCAGGCATTGGAAAAGAAATTTGAGCATACAAATGCTTATATCTACCAATGAAATCAGTCACTTTTTCTTTAACACCTTGTTTACAATGCATTAAATCAATCAAAGTAACTTTAGGACTTATATTGTTTTGAAATTGTTGAATGAAAGCATTTGCAAGTTGTTCAAAAGAAGTAATAGAATAAGAAGGCAATGAGAAATACCATTGCAAGGCTTTATCTCTTAATGTTCTAGTAAATAGTTTTGCAAGCAACCTTTGGTCATAAGCAAAATCAGTACAAATTGTTTGAAAAGTCTTAACATGTGTTAGAGGATCACCTTTACCATTATAAAGCTCCAAATGCAGGATTTCAACATGTTTAGGTGGGATAGCTCGAACAATGTCAAGAGAAAGTGGGCTCGCAACATCAAATGTGGGCACACTAAACTTAGATTGATTCATAGAGGAAATTTGTTGCTGTAAAGAAGAGACAGTTTGTGCAAGATTATTAATAGTAGCTTCAGTCGAAGAATTCATATTAGATGTGTTAGATTGAGATGGAGGTGTTATGTTATTGAAAGAAGGTAGAGAGTAAGGTGGTGGGACGCTATGATAATTAGTCATAGGAGATGATTAGACAGGAGGAACACTACAAGGAGGGATGGAATGGTTGAATGAATTGCCCCCTTGCGTCATGTTCATTTGTGGAAATGTAGTAGGAACACTCATTGAAGGAATGAATGAAGAAGTCGGATTGAATGAAGGAAGAGGGTTAATTGAAGAAGAAGGATTGCCCCCATGACTAGTGATCACAGGGGGAATGTCTTGTATAGAAGTAGTCATTATGTTTGATGTAAAGTTAGGTATGCTAGCAATAGAAGTTGTCAGAGGAACAGAATGATTGACTTGAGTGGGAGGTTGTGTATAACCTAAAGTTTCAGCACAACTCTTCATAGGCATCACATTTGAATCCACAATGTGTGCAATACCACGCAAAATATCAATTCCATTCTTATCACTTTGAAGCATACGTTTTAGACCCTCAATTAAAGGAAGAGCTTGACTATCTGGGTATTCATGAGACATCCATTGGCGAAAATCATCAAATTGATTATCCAATTTCGAAAGTTGTTCTACAGAAACCTCATGGAGAGCTTCTTCATCATTAGGAGGATTAGAGGAATTACCCATGTCCTCGTTAAAAAGGCTATTCAAATTAGGTTCCATCTCCTTGGTAGTTAAACCTCGGAAAGACTTAATTCTACGGCTTCGTCTAACGGGAATAGTGTAAGTAGGGCTTATTGTTGTAAAACTCATGCACTAGAGAGGGAGAGAAGATTTTGAATTTAGAGGTAGCAATTTTTAGTAAAATCAGCCAATCTTCCAGATTTAAGCTGTTAAATGCAATCACGACAGTCTCCCGAAATTTCAAATAAAATGTCCGGGACCATGGCGCTCGGAGTGCACACGGTCCTTGCAACTTTTTTCAAAATTTGCAGGGATGAAAGGTATGATGATTTTAGAGCTAATCTGAAAAAATTGAGTGATTATATGATCTGTAGATAGGCCAAATTAAAGTTGCAATCTCAAAATTGAACCCTATCAAGATTGTTGAAAAATGCAAAATTTTGAATTTTGAAAAAGAGAGGGAAACTGAAATTTTAAATTTTATGATTTTAGAGGGAATGTCAAAAGCAATGCAAATTTTGAAATTCAAAAGTTGACTCAATTTCACATGAAATTCAATTTTGAAAGCGGAAATTAAAGTTGTTGTAATTAAGCACTTAATTTCAAAAGTCACAAAATGCAAGAATTTGAATAAAGCACTGAAATTTCGAATGAATGCAAACACACTTTTCAGATTTAGGACAGTAAGAAACACAATTTTGACATGAATTTCAGTTTCAACAATTTTTGAATGATTAGAAGCCTTAATCCAAGCAATCACAAGACCAACTTTGACTGTAATTTTGAAAGTGTTATAATTGATAAAAGCAGCCAAAATTCTGGATTTTAGAAGAAAAATACAGTAAGATCTAGCTCCCAAAATTTCAGAAAAAATGTCGGGGACGATGGCGCTCGGAGTGCACACGGTCCTCGCAACTTTTTTCCAAATTTTTAGGGATGAAAGATATTGTGATTTTATTGTGGAATCCAAAGTTACAGCTGATTTGGAGATGTTTTGATCAATGAAATTGTCGAACAAAGGTTGAATCAAGAGGGTTTCAAAAATTAGGGTTTTGACACTTAACCACTTAATTTTCAAAATTAAAGCACAAATATGAATTGATAATTTGTAATAGAAGGGTAGATCTGAAGCAAGCATTAACAATTAAATATTTCACAAGTTCAATTACTAAAAAGAAATTTTAGGGTTTTTATGCAATCACCTCTAAAATTTTGCAAAAGATCAAACATGGAAATGTAATCAAGGAATCCAATTTTCAGATCTAACCATGAAAAATCAGAAAGGATGTTCACGTCGGGTTCACCAAAATGTAAAGCAGAAAATCGCGATCGAACCCTAGTTGCTCTACCCTCTTCCAACTCCGAGGAGAGAGAAGGGAGGTCGCTAGGGTTGATGGTTTTCACTTAGGAGAGAGACTTTACATTCAAAAGAGGGGTTGAAACCCACAAGATCCAATCCCACACAATGCAAGATTGGATGCTAAATGAGTTTCAATGGTTAAGACAGCAAGGCTACCCTCTTTTGTAAAGAATGTTGATAGAAGAATTAAGCTAGGAATACATAGAAAGTGACAAAGATTCACTTATAAACTGAGATAGGGATATAGGATGAAGTTGCAGACTTGGAATTAGTAGTAAAATGTCAATACGGTGCTGTCCTGAAAATTTGAGCAAAAGTTGATGGGACGATGGCGCCCGAGCGCCACGGTCCTTCGAAAAATCCGTGAAACGAAGGGGGATCTGTTCGTCTCTGCACAAGGATTCCAGATCTTCAATTTCAGCCGCATACCTGCAACCTACACACAGAAAAGCGAAGATGATTGGGGGGTTAGGGATTAGGGGTTTGCCTTTAGGTCAAACCCCAGTTTTGGAATTAACCAAGAAATGAGAAATACTGTAAATGTAAATGTCTGTAATGTAAAACAAGTACTAATACCTTGTTGTAAGGATGTTTGTATCCTTATGTGCGAAGGTATAGATGTTGTATGTTTGTTGTATTGTTGTATGTGATCTCCTCTTCAATGGTTGAATCCTTGTCTTGAATGCAACACTTAGCCTTGAATGGAGACTTAGAAGGAATGCTTGAATGCTTGAATGTTTGAATGCTTGAATGCTTGAGTATAGTTTCCACGCTTTGTACACATATCCTCTTCATGCCAAATGAGAGAGAAAAATGTAGTTTATATACTTGTCAATTAGGGCTGATAGACTAATTTTCCCGACCTTAGGCCGACCAGGAAAGTTAATTTTCCAATTTGCAAACGTAAAGACCCAAAGTCAAAAAGAGACCGGGCCCAAAATAGGACCCAGGGACCAGGGCGCTGGGCACCATGGTCCTGAGGGACTAGGGCACTGAAGGACCAGGGCGCTGGGCGCTCTGGTCCCACCTCCCGGGACAGCAGGGTGCAAAGGAGGTTCAGGCCAGGGTGCTTGAAAATGCAGTTTTTAGTGTCATAATCAGGTTTCGGGGTCTCCATTCAGGTTGTGTGTTGCGTCGCCATCGTGAAGACCGAAATGCAGTCAAAATTGCAAGTGTCGCAATTTTAGGACGCTACAATTACAATAAGATCATTACATAGGTTCATATTACAATGATATGCCATGTCCGCTTAAGACCAAAGTAACAATAATAAATCCATAAATCATCCCAAAACATCTCAGTAATGTGTAGAGTACACGTTATCATGATACCGGTCCATAACCTAGATAGGCACTAGACCTATTCTGGGTCCCCCATGCGAAAGTAGTGTCTTCAAGAAATTGAAGCACGATCAAAGAACACATTCAACATCATGAAATCCATCTAGAAGCTGGACCAACACATTTGCATCCTGTCAAGATTCCTCAATGAGAGCTCTACCAGTAGAGCCTTAAACTAATTTCTGTAAGGGTTTACCAGAGTGTATGATAACATCTGATTACCAAGTCAATACCTTCTAACCAATACATTCTCTAGAAGCATGTACCACATGTAACCAATCACATTCCATAGATCCAAACATGCTGGAAGTATCCAACATATAGTCTCTTCTGCCGGTAACACTAGATCTTCTATCAGTAACCAAAACCTGTCTGTCAGTAACCAACCATAACAATTAGTGTTGACATCAATGACAAAACATCAATGCAACACATAATCAATTCATCCATAATGCCAACAAAAACCATTCCAATGTGGTTCCTCTGAGACTTTTGGGGAATAGGCGCATCAAGTATGTATCTTCGTGAGCCACTTCTATACATAGTGTGAAGATTTATGTGATCTGATCCTTGGATCAAATTTCCCTCTATACTTGTCAAATCTTGGATTCTTGAAATGTTGTAGAAAAGGTGGCATGTATAAATTCCTTTCAAAAGGATAAGAATGGCGATCCTCCATATTATAGCTCTTCTTATTATTAACTATTTGTGTGTTGATCATCTGCTTTTGGAGGTTATCTACTTATTGAGCCAAGATCTATGTTTGGGTCAAGGGTGCGCTAACCCTATAAGGATTTCCCACAAAAGGAATAGTGTTTAAGTACATTGGAGCTTGTTGAAATGTTGACTAACCATATAATTGCTTGTCTTGGACTCCACTAGGTGGTGTGAAATATGCAAATTGTGTGTTGACACTTGGCTGACTTGAGCTATTCAATCCTACTAACCCTTTGTTCACATTTTGACTATTGTATGTGGACCCAATGGAGATTGATGATGTAGGCTGAGATGTACTTGTAAAGATAATGTTTTGAGCCATAGTTGTTGCAGCTTGGGTTGAAGTATTCAACATGCTTTCCATTATAACACTTGGTGTAGTTTGCAATGTGAGACTAGTGCTTGAAGATGCCACTTTTGATTGAGTTGAAGTTGTTGTAGCTTGATTTTGGGCCACATTAGGTGCTTGAGTTACATTTTGTATCAATGTTACCCTTGGTGGCAAAATTGCAGCCATGTCAACACCTAGAGGAAAATTAGCCCCATTTTAAACTAAAAGTGTGAGATATCGATCTCTTGATGAACACAGAATACCACTAAGAGCGAGGGGGTGAATCAATGGTTCCTAGATCTATTACTTTCTTTTAACAATCTTAACAATGTCAATCTTATGCTTTAATCTTATATACTGTCAGACAAGGAATATAAGAGAGAAAGCCAAAGAGCCCATGCACACACAGTCAAGCCACAACACTAGATTTATGAGGAAAACTCAACATGAGAAAAACCTAGGTGAGAAAAGCTACTAAAGTCTACTGCTCCAATCCAGCCTCATAGGTAAAACACAAACTTACACAAATTTTTGGACACCAACCCAAGGAGCACCAACCCCTGCACCAAGCTCAGACTTGGCGATGGATATTGAAATACTAATTAAATGTAATTAATTCTTCTTGCTACAAATGAGTTTTGCAACTCTTGAATCAATTAACTCACCATGTCTCCACACACAATGTCACTCCAGGATGCTTCCTACACTTTCACACCACACTGATTTAGCACAACCGCTCTAATGAGAAACTATCGGTACAAGCCACTCATCGATCTATTTGCTGCCTCATACTATAACTTGATCAAAACCTTTCCTCTAGTCTCCTCCTCCTCACTTCCTTCTTCTCATTGCACTTTTGTTCCTCAATCTACACCATCATAGCATCATCTTCTTTGTCCATTGTTCCCTTTTCTTATAAAATAGGTTCCCATCAAAAGGCAGATTCAAAATCCAGGCGATTAGGGTTCTACACCATCCTCAAGGCAAATCAAATCCAATTAGATATACAAGATCTGATCTCCTTGATGTCCATATGTTCTTTTCTGTCATCTTTGTGCTTTTCTAGATATGGGAAATGTGATCCTTCATTTTAGATTTGCATTTTACAAATTGTCATTAATGCTCTTTCTTTTTCCTTCTTAAGGAGATCTTTTAATCTGATCTTCTGTCTTTGATCTAGACGCCAACTACTCCCCTAATCTTCCTCTTACATTCCTTCTTCCTCCAACCGCAATCAGTCTGATATGATTCTTGGAAATGCGGTTTCTTCATTAATGATGAATATCAGTTTCATCAACTCAACGAGTGAAACTTCACATGACATTACTCCAATCAGGACACGACCTTCCAGCTCCTTCACTAGTCAATTTCTTCATGTGTTGACCGGTATAGCATCATGTACCAGTTGCACACCTTAACACTCTTCCTTTTCATCTCCATCAGTTGACATCAATGACAACTTAGTGCCAAAATGCCAACAATCCCCCCCTTTGGCATTGATGTTAACTTCACACATTCCACTACATATTGGTTCCATTCTCCCCCTTTGAGACAATGACAAAGGGTACTTGCGCACTCCCCCTATGCTCCACACAAGGCTCCCCTTGAGCCACACAAACCTTCTATGCAGATTATACAACTCCCAACTTGTGTCGGAGATATTCAAATGTTCTTACCGGGAGAGGTTTGGTGAAAATTTCTACTACTTGATCACCGTTAGGAACATAATCCATTCTTACTTCTTGCCCTTGAACCTTCTCTCTAAGGAAGTGGTATTTGATTGCAATATGTTTTGTTCTAGAATGCATGACCGGATTCTTTTCTATGTTGATTGCACTCGAATTATCACACCTAATGAGAATGGGATCAATAATTTCCACTTGGATATCTTTGAGAGTCTGCTTCATCCAGAGCACTTGAGAGCAGCATGTAGCAGTAGCAATGTATTCAGCTTTAGTCATGGATAGAGAGACCAAGTCCTACTTCTTGCTATGCCATGAGACCAACTGGTCACCCAAAAAGAATGGACCGCCGGTTGTGCTCTTTCTATCATCTATGCAGCCTGCCTAGTCGACATCAATGTATGCTTCCAAAATGAAATTTCCTTGCTTAGGATACCACAGACTATAATTGAGTGTTCCTTGTAGATACCTAAATATTATGGTAACAACATTCAAGTGAGATTGCTTTGGTTTAGATTGAAATCTGGCCACCATGCATACTGCTTGAACTATATCTAGTCTTGAAGCAGTTATGTATAGTAGACTACCTATCATGGATCTGTACAGAGTCTAATCCACTACCGGTGATTCATCATGTTTGCTTAATTTGCTGCCAGTCACCATGGGAGTGCGTACTGGTTTGCAATCTTCCAGTTGGAATTTCTTTAGAATCTCCTTTGCATACTTGACCTATGAGATAAATATTCCTTTATCCTTCTGTAGAATTTGCAGGCCTAGGAAGTAAGTCAATTCACCCAACATTGACATCTCAAATTCTGACTACATCTGATCTGCAAATTCTTTGCAAAGAGTATCCTTATTGCCACCAAAAATGATGTCATCTACATATACAATCACAATAATCATGTGATTCTCATCTTTCCTTATGTACAAATTGCTATTAGAACTTCCCTTTCTGAATCCCTGTTCCTTTAAGTATAGATCTAACCTTGAGTACCATGCTCTGGGGCCTTGCTTAAGACCATACAGAGCTTTCTTTAGTTGACATACAAAAATCTCATCATCATGTAACAGGAATCCTTCAGGTTGCTCCATGTATACTTCTTCTAAATTTCCATTTAGAAAAGCCGATTTTACATCCATTTGGTACACTTCGTAGCCCTTATAGGCAGAGTAAGCTAGAAACATCCTAATCACTTCCAATCTAGCCACTGGTGCAAATGTTTCTTCAAAGTCAATTCCTTCTACCTGAGACTATCCTTTGCACACTAGTCTAGCTTTGTGTCTCATGAACTTACCTTCTTCATTCATTTTATTCTGATACACCCACTTTGTGCCAATAATGTTCTTGTCTTGCGGTCTGGGAACCAAATCCCAAGTCTTGTTCTTCTCAATCTGGTGCATTTCTTCTTCCAAGGAATCTATCCATTCTTGTTTCTTGTTGGCCTCAATGAAGGTTTTGGGTTCAACTTTAGACATGAGGCATAGGTTGGCCTATTCATCATTTCAAGCAAGTCTTCTTCTAGTCTGCACACCATCACTCTTATTTGCTAGAATTTGCTCTTCTGGATGATTCAACTGTACATATCAATTTGGAACCTTCTGAGGTGCTACCTCTGGCTCAGTATCAGACTGAACTTCTATATTTTCATCATCAGATTCATCATTCTGGTTGGTAAATGGTTGACATCCTTTGTGAATATTCTCATCAACTCTTACATGCACACTTTCAACAATTCTTCTTAGTCTTTTATTGTAGCATTTGTAGGTCTTGCTATTTGACAAGTAACCAAGGAAGATCCCTTCACCACTCCTAGAGTCAAAACTTCCCAAGCCATACATGTCTCTCTTAGTGAAGCATTTGCTTCCAAAAACTTTGAAGTATTTGACTGATGGTTTTCGGTCATACCATAATTCATAAGGTGTCATTTTGCCATTTGTTCTTAACTGAACCCGGTTCAAGGTGTATGCAGTAGTATGGAAAACTTCTTTCCAATACATATCGGGTAGACTGGCCTCATTCAACATAGTTCTGGCCATCTCCTTGACTATTATGTTCTTCCTTCTACCACACCATTTTGTTGTGGTGTTATAGGAGTAGAGTATTGTCTTCTAATTCCATGTTTTTCACAATAATCTTTAAATTCATCTGATGTGAACTCTCCACCCTTGTCTGATCTTAGACATTTTACTTTGTACCCACTTTCCTTTTCCACCATCTTACGAAAGATCTTGAATATTTTGAATGCTTGTGATTTATCTTGCAGAAAGGTGACCCACGTCATCCTTGAGTAGTCATCAATGAAGAACATGAAGTATCTTTCACTAGCAAGGGCTCTTGTTCTAGTTGGACCACATAGGTCTGTATGCACTATTTCAAGTGGTTTTGAGGTGTTGTTCTCCTTTGTCCTGAAACTTACTCTTGTTTGCTTAAGTTTTACACATTCATCACAAAATGTGTTAACTGGTTTGATGATGGGTGGAATATTTCTTACACACCCCTTTTTTCTCACTGTAGCCAAGTTATCAAAATTTATGTGGCCTAATCTTTTGTGCCATAGCCAACTTTCATCTACTTGTCCTAGCATGCATTGGGACTCATAGCATTCCTTCAGATTATAAACATTTCCATCGGTTCTCTTTCCCTCTACCACCACCTTACCGATGATGTCTTTCTTCATCTAACAGTCAACTAAGTCAAAGGTGAATTTGTAACCTTTGTCACACATGTGACTCACACTCAGCAAATTATGTTTAAGGCCTTCCACATAATATACATCATGTGCTTTCATTTTTCCATCAATACTTAGTGTCCCTTTTCCCTTTATTTTGATGGAGGAATTGTCTCCAAACCTTATTGATCCACCATTCCAATCTTCAAGATTGATGAATTTTCTTTTGTCACCAATCATATAGTTTGAGCAACCACTATCTACTACCCATGGATTTTTCCTCTCAGCATGCTAGGCCATTAGCACCAAGAGACTTGATTATGCCCTTTCCTTTTCCTTTTCAACCCAAACCGGTTTGATTTCCTTCTTGTTTTCAGCTCTTGTATCCTGCTCAGGTTCAGATTCCATCCTTTGATCAAAATTATCCTTTACTTGCTTGCTCTTCTTGTTTCTGCATAATTTGGCTAAGTGTCCAAATTCTTGACAATTATAGCATTTTATGTTTTCAATAAAGGAAGCACCCTTAATACTATTGTAGGATGTTTGTTGGTTCTCCCTCCATTCAAAGCTCTTATGTCCATATCCATTTCACTAATAGTAAACAACATTCATATCACGGAGTGCATTAAATGACTTTCTAATTTCAAAATTCATAGAGGGTTTATTGTTTAGCCTACAATCAGCTATTATGTGCCCAAATTTATTGCATCGGTAATAGTAACCATGAAAATTTGATACATACCGGTCCTGTTGTCTTGGTCCTGAGTGGAACTGCCTCATTGGGGGTCTTCCATTCATGTTGTTGAATCTGGTGAAACCTTCTTGGTCAATCCTAGCATTCCTCCTTGGACTTGCAAATTTATTCAAGAAATATGATCTCTGGTTCATGTGTGCATACCGGTTTGGGTTCCAATTTCTAACAGTATCAGCACAAGTCATTTTGCTAGTTCCCTTGCCTATAGTGAATGTCTTCTTTCCTTCTTCTTTATTTGAGGAGGTGAATACTATCTCTTTGTCATATTTATCTCTGTGATTTGGCCCTTGACCAACTTCAAAACCTAAACAGCTAGTTTTTTTGGGTGGCTTTTGTTTGCTTAACATCTTATCTAGGGCTTCAGTGTTGCCTTCAAATTTAGTTCTTATCTTTATCTCTTCCTTGTTTTCTTCAAGCTGCTTCTTGAGCTTTAATATTTCTGCCTCAAAATCTTGAAATTCATTTTCTTTTTTTGCTAGGTCAAGGGCAGTAACTTCACCGATTCTCTTAGTTTCTTCCAGCTGTAGCTTTAGGTTAGATATGATTTGACCGGATTCTTCTAGAGATTGCTTCAAGAGTTCTTGTTCATCTACAACAGCAAGCTTCACTCTCTTGAGTTCTCTTCTTGTTTTACTTAGTTCTTCAAGTGCATTGATGAGTTTTCTCTCCAAATCCACTTCGGCCTCAATATCTTTATCTTCCTCTTCTTCAATAATCGGTTTGTCAAATGCCATGAAAAGATTTACTTTTCTGTGGTCCTCATGGTCATCATCCTTTGATGCATCCTCATCATCTATTGTGTTATCTTCAATGGTATAAAGACTGTTTTGGTTCCAGTAGTCTCTTCTTCCCAACCGATAGTCATTCCTTTCTCTGTCTTTGCCGATAGATCTTTTGAGTTCTCTTGACTCATCTCCACCAGTATCTTTGTGAGGACAGCTTACAGCGAAGTGTCCTACCTTCCCACAGTTGAAACATTTTAGTGGTATTTTTCCTTTGTACTGGCCAGATCCTCTTTTGAGCTTCCTGACAAAGTTTTCCACTTCAGCATCAAAATCTTCACTAGATTCTTTATGAGCAACAACTTCCTTCCCCTTTTTGGTGGTATTGAAAGCGGCTTATTTTCTTGAGAAAGTCTCACCTGTAGTTCTCATCTCATAGGTTGTCAAGGAACCAAATAGTCCATCCATAGTGAAAGTTTTTAGATCCTTGGCTTATTCTATAGCGGACAATTTAGTATCATATTTGTGAGTGAGAGATCTAAGTATCTTTTTGACAAGAACTTCATCTGCAATTTCTTCACCAAGTCCTTTGATAACATTCATAGTTTTATCAAATCTGTGAAGATATTCTACAATTTTTTCATCATCTTTCATTTTGATGCTTTCTAGTTGGCTCCTTAGAGTTTGTAGTTTGGCCTCCCTAACCTTTGCGTCTCCCTCAAACAACCTCTACAACTTGTCCCATGTTTCCTTAGCTAAAGCATAGTGCATAACTTTGACAAACTCATTATCAAACAATCCACTCAAAATGGCATGTTTAGCCCTTGCATTATTTTCATACTCCTTTGCATCCAGATTAGTGGGAGGAGTGTTAGGAATAGTATGCCTATTCTTGACTGACATCCATACATCAAAGGCAAGACATGAAATATATGTCTCCATTCTTCTGCTCCAAAAGGCATAATTAGATCCATTAAACATGGAAGATTTTGAGGAAGCAGACTCATTTCTTGCCATTGTGCTCAAGGTCCAGAATCTACCCAAGTTTTAGAATTAACTAGGAACCTTCCTCTGATACCAATTGATGAACACAAAATACCACTAAGAGGGGGGGTGAATCAGTGGTTCCTAGATCTATTACTTTCTTTTAACAATCTTAACAATGTCAATCTTATGCTTTAATCTTATAGACTGTCAGACAAGGAATATAAGAGAGAAAGACAAAGAGCCCATGCACACATAGTCAAGCCACAACACCAGATTTACGAGGAAAACTCAACATGAGAAAAACCTCGGTGAGAAAAGCTGCTAAAGTCTACTACTCCAATCTAGCCTCATAGGTAAAACATAGATTTATATAGATTTTTGGGTACCAATCCAAGGAGCACCGACCCCTACACTTTTGGACACCGACCCAAGGAGCACCAACCCCTGCACCAAACTCAGACTTGGCGATGTATATTGAAATACTAATTAAATGTAATTAAGCCTTCTTGCTGCAAATGATTTTTGCAACTCTTGAACCAATTAACTCACTGTGTCTAAACACACAGTACCACTCCAGGATGCTGCCTGCACTTTCACACCTCACTGATTTAGCACAACTGCTCTATTGAGAAACTACCTGTACAAGCCACTCACTAGTCTATCTACTGCCTTGTACTGTAACTTGATTGAAACCTTTCCTCCAGTCTCCTCCTCCTCACTTCCTTCTTCTAATTGCACTTCTATTCCTCAATCTACACCACCGTAGCATCGTCTTCTCTGTCCATTGCTCCCTTTTCTTATAAAACAGGTTCCCGTCAAAAGGTAGATTCAAAATCTGGGTGGTTAGGGTTTCTACACCATCCTCAAGGAAAATTAGATCCAATGAGATATACAAGATCTAATCTCCTTAATGTCCATCTATTCTTCTTTGTCATCTTCATCCTTTTCTAGATATGGGAAACATGATTCTTCATTTTAGATTTGCATTTTATAGATTGCCATTAATGCTCCTATTGTTTCCTTCTTAAGGAAATCTTTCAATCCAATCTTCTATCTTTGATCTAGATGCCAACTACTCCACTGATCTTCCTCTTACATTCCTTCTTCCTCAAGCTGCAATCAGTCTGATACGATTACTGGAAATACGGTTTCTTCATTAATGATGAATATCAGTTTCATCAACCCAGCGAGTGAAACTTCACCAACTACACCCTACTTGCCACCTCGAATTCACATGGAATTACTCCAATCAAGACATGGCCTTCCAGCCCCTTTACCAATCAAGTTCTTCATGTGTTGACTGACATAGCATCGAATACTGGTTGCACACCTTAACACTCTTCCTTTTCATCTCCACCAGTTGACATCAATGACAACTTAGTGCTAAAATGCCAACATCTCTATCATTATGGATGAGTGCATTCAAAACCATGAGAAGCATTGGATCGTGTTGGGCTGCCTTCAATTCCTGTTGTGTTAGATTATTTTGGACTTCATCTATGGAAGGCATCCTAATGGTTTTTTTGGGTAACATCACAGGTCTTCTACCTTGTGATTGTTGATTCATAGATAAATTCATATTCCAAGTGGGATTGACCAAAGGGTCATTGTTTGGATCCATATTAGCCTTTTGTGATCTTGTTAATGGCATCAATAAATCTCTAAAGTGATCTTGAATCTTTATGACTCAAAATGACCCTCTAAAAATTGGAAATGGTAGATTAAGATGGATGCAAGACTTATGACACTCTACTAAGATTAATGGCGAGGAATAGGACTATTTATCATAATTTTTTCGACAAATTGTCAAAATTCTTCTTGTTCTCTTTGTTCCTTGATTTGTTTTTCTATTTTTGCATCAAGGCGAATAGATTTTAGGATTTCATTATCTATGAAAACTTTGAATTCTTCATATTGGGGGAGATCAATTCTTAATTCCCAAGCAAGATTATCCAAACCGTCAATTATCTATAATTGATCATTGTTTGGTCCAAGACTGGGTTGTTCGAATGGAAAATCATCGTCTCCTTTTAGACACATGCAAAGGATATGCTCTTAAGATTTCTATTGAGTGATGAACCAAAATGCAGACCTATGCAAGTGTTGACTTTGAAACTAATATGGTAAATGTGGAACCTAATGCACTCTATTGTGATATGCAAGACCAAGGTGGATCCTAAGATGAACTCATACAAGGACTTTGTGAGGATACTAAAGAGACTATGTATGGACTAAATTCCTAGAACCTAAGATCACTGAAAGTAAAATTTTCTCCATTTCTCTTGAATATTGGCAAAATTTGTTGAATTTGTTGGATGTAAACACTTGAATTTTCTCTTGAATTTTTGGCTCTTGATTGTTGAGTTGAGAAACTTTGGTTGATTGTTGAATTGAAAAACTTGGTTGATATTCCACTTTAAATGTTTGATTATGTAGAAAAGACACATCAAACACATCAAGAAACAAAATGACATAGAAAGAATACTTGTTTAAGGATATTTTTCAAATTCCCATAAATGTTGGAATCTTTTTCAAGACCCCATTTTTTTTTTGGTAAAATTTTGGTTATTTGATAGCATATCAAGAAGACTCTTTGAAGGTCAAAAAGGTCACAAATATTACCACAACCCACATCTTGATACTCTGTCAGCTCAAAAAACCTTGTCACACCCTAAGGCATGCCCATTTTTTTTCCTTTCTTAAGAAATTAAACCAAAGAGGATCACTCCTCAATTGGCTTGTTATCCTGGGAGATAAATGGTGAGTGTCTTGGGGGTGAATTCTTCCCCACCCTTGCACTGTTATAGTATAAGTGTCTAGTTACCAACTCAAATGAAAGTTTCTATTTCTAAGGCTCTTAGTAAAGGTTCTATTCGGCCTAGCAAAGATAAACTCCCTTAGGAGGCTTCCCAACCTTTATAAAAAAGGCTTTTCGCATCACAAGGATACTAGGGGAAGGCTATCAATGCACACTACCGGTGGAGGGAATTTTCATCAGCCTCCACATTTGATTATAGTGGGTTGGTAAACTTGGATATAAATTTGTTACCCACTTAGGTCATTCCCCTCTCATAAGCCTTAATGGTTCCCTAAGGGAAACTTGGGAGGGCAAGCCTTCTAAAGCTTTTGATGCATGAAATTGAAAGAAAGCATAAACGAGATGGTTTTGGCTTTTTGATCACCCATTGAAGGGGAGAGAATATACCTATCACCTTACAAACATGCAAAAAAATATTCTTTTTAACCTTAATTGCAAAATTTGGTAGTCTAAATGGAGATGTTGCTCCATTAAAACATGGTATTAATTTTATCCTTATAGTAATTGTGAAGAAAAAAGCAGACTATTTGTGGTTTATTTTAAATGCACCAAAATGAAAGTTTTGGCTAATGTAAATCCAGCTTCCTGCAAGAAAGCCATAAAAAGTTAGTTGACATATGGTGGGCTCTCCAGCCTAACTTTCATCTCGGTTACAACTTTCTGTTTGCAGAAACAAAATGAAATTTTGACAAAAAATGATAGAAAAACAGAAACAAAATGAGTCTAATCTATTCTAACAATTGAAAATTAACCTTTGATCAAGTGCGAATTAATATAACAATAATTGTGAATTTCTATATAAGCAATTGTGAATTACTATATAAGTAATTGTGAATTACTATATCAACAATTGTGAATTACTGTATATGCAATTGCGCATCACTTAAACCTACAACTTTGAAAAATTATTAAATAGTAGAAAAAGATAGAAGAGAGAAGTTTTCACTTTCAGTGAAGTCATTCTAGATAAGGCTACCCATTACTTCGACATCATCATAAATATTGAATTTGTCTAGGATTTTGTTTATGGTTTGATGGTGTAAAGTCATAGACTCTTTCTCTTCAAATTCTTGAATGTGTATTTCTTCTTTTACAAGTCTTTCATAGGTTTTTAGTTGTCTTCTATGTTGTTTTCTCCCCCTTGCACCTGAAATATTGAAAGTTACCTTGCCTGCCATGGGATTAGAGACATTTAATGCACAAAAAATCAACTTTTTCAGAATTGAAAAAGCTTGATGGGTTAATCTCGCAAATATATTTAAAGCCAAAGAAACAATAATTTTCTTTTTTTGGGTTGAGCCTAGAATTGCACATTAGTTAAAGAAATTGTGAGTTAATATATCATTAAATACGAATCAAAATAACATCAATTGCACATTAATATGTGCAATTATTAATTTCTATGTAATCGATTGTGTACTCCATCCTGCTGGTCCATACGACCCTAAAAATTTAGAAAAATAGACAATTATATCAATAAGCTATAATTTCATGTCAGGTTCACCATTGTTTCCATGCTTGAATATTGATCAACTTATAAGGCATTGAGAGGGGTGGTGAGTCATTCATAGAAAGAAAAATACAAAACTGAATATGAATTTCACCAACTTAAAACTCAATAGACATGTAAGAAATAACACCAAGTATGCAATCACCACATAAAGCATAAACTACATGACACAAGATATTATACATGGAAAACCCAAATGGGAAAAACCATGGTGGGAGTTAGTACCAACAAGATCCACTATCTGTAGTATAGAGATCGGGCCGGTTAAGGTCTAAAACACCTGGTTAGGGGCACACCCAGTTAGAAGTGTCTAAGCTCGGTTAAGAGCTTTATAAAAAGGCTTGTGAGGACCAGCCCTATTAGGAGCTACCCACATAACTAGGATTTGCAAACACAAGTTAATGTGTCACCTGGTTAGAGGATTTAATGATCAGAACTATTAGGATCTGATTGCACCTTATTAGGAGTGACCTTGTAAGAGGATTTTCTTACTGCAACTGTTAGGGAGACAAAATGTACAAATGATCTCAATATAACACCTATGTTTGATAAGATCCGCTTTAGGACATTATAACATCATAAATACTTAATCTCTCAACTCCTCTGATCTTCGCAATATCAAAAATACAAAATTTGCTCATCATTTATCACACTATGAAGCTCATGTATATATATCCTTTCATACCTCATAACACATTTTAAAATCATCATAAGGTCGGCTAGAACCTTGTTACAATTACCTAGGTTCAATGCATCTAGAACATCTTGCATTGTGTGCTTTAGTTATGTCGGGTAACAAATCCAATTCTAAGTCTTTTTACCGATCTGAGTGATTTTCATCAATACCAGTTAAGTCTCCATCAACTAATATGTTCTATCAAAACAAATCTCATTCACCTGATCGATTCAGCACATGCACTCATGAACATATCTTCATCTGATAGTCTTCAATGCTATTGCAAAACCACATCATCTCAATCTTCATGATTTTCATATACCAGTTGTTAGAATGTAAAACTATCTGTCATTTATCAATTGAAGTCCTAATTACCGGTTTTGATAAAAACTGTCTGCTTTATCGGTTAAGTCTAGCCAGTTCAACTGTAGGAATTAGATGACTCAGAAAAATATAGTTTCCATAAATGACAACATACAAAATAGTCATCATACATAAATATAATCTTTATGCACAATAGACATATACTAGTTGCATCAAGCAAACACACATTACGGGTCTAGTTCAAATGATCAAATGCCAACAATCTCCCCCTTTGGCATTGATAGCAACACTTAGGAAAATTTTGTCAACCAAGTGTGCAAAACAAAAAACTTCATAACATACATTCCCCTTAGCAATTTCATTCCATTACAAGAATTACAAGAATGAAATCATTACTCCCCCTTAACAGTACATACAAAATATACAAAATTTTGACTAGACTATAAACTATTGCTACTCCCCCTTTGACAACAATGCCAAATATAGAAGTAAAATACATACATGACATCAAAATTTGTCAACAAAACTGCATGTATATATAGAAATAAAAGTGTTAAGGTCTTTACAATTCAATTCTCAAGAAAACATCACTGTAATGAAACTTCAACTACTTAAGATCAGTGTCCCATGTTTCCAATAGTTTCTTCATAATCTCAACATGTGCCAAGATCTATGCTAAAAACTCCCCCATAGCATCACTTGTACTCAGCTTAGGAGTAGCCAAAATTTCCTCTAGCTCCTTGAATGCTCTTTCACGAGTATCTACTTTCAGAAGTAGCTGAATCTAGAGTTCTTTCAGTGACCTGATCCGTTTCACTTGCTCATGTTCACAAAGTTCTAAATGGTGTTGTAGATCAATAACCTTTTTACTAAAAGTGATCATTGAGTCCTATACTGGTATGAAAGTTTCACTTAACTTTTGTATTCCCTTCTCAATATCAGCTCTCTTCTTTCTCAAGTCTACACAAAATAGTAAAATTAGGAAATATTAGCCAAATCTTACAGTCGATTTCCAATCTAGTCTTCAACAAGTCTTTATTCACCATTAGGGATACTTTGCCTTTATCTATCTCCACCATTAACTGTTCCCCCCTTTTCTTCTTGTAATCCTTTTCAACAAAAATGTATGCAGCTTCTTCAAGGGATTTAAGTTGTTCATTAGCACTAACAACTAACTGTCCAAGTTTGGTAATAGGGGTAGCCACATGTTTTGTATCAATCTCCGATAGGAGACCTGACAAAATATCAATAGTGGTCCTTATAGTCTCTTCTTCTCTTTGTTGTTCCTTCAATCTTTTCTTTTGTGCCTGAGATTGCATTGGAGTAGCAATCTCCATTAACTCTAAAGAACTCAAATTGTCCATATTAATAGGACCTTTAATTCTCACGGAGTCATCATCATCATCATCATCATCATCAACTATTGTTTTCTTCAGTTTGGATTCAGGAGGTACCTTAGGATTTGTTTTTATTTCTTTTGTTCTCCTCTCCTCTTCCACCTTCTTTGTTTTCTTTTCTTCCTCATCTTTTTATGTCTCCTCTTCGTTAGTGGTGTCCTTGACCGCTTGTGGATTTTCAACAGTTTGTTCTTTCACTAGTGCTTCCTCTTCCTTATAAATTGAATCCCTTTGATTATCCTTAGTAGCAACATTTACATTTGCATTTGCACTTACATTGACTGGTGCAATCTAAGTCTTTGTTGACTATGCATTCACTGGTTTCTCAGTTGAGATTTTGTCTACTTCTTTCTCTTGTCCTTTGTTCTCAAATTGTTCCTGTTGAGTATCAAACATCTGCACATTAACTTCCAAAATATCTACATTTTCATCAATGTTAGCAAGATTATCAACATCACTAGTATCATCATCTGTTATATCTACAAGTTCAGTATCAATAGGACCATCTTGCATATACTTGTTGTCCGGTTCAAAGTTTGTGATTTTTACACCTTCAAGAAGTTCTTCTTACTTTGGCTTATCAGGAGTAATATCCTCAATTACTTCATCTTTCTCCTCTTCTTCATTAGGAATGAGACCTAAATCCTTTTTCACCAAAATATTAGTCTCCTTTTGAACTAATTCGGTCTCTCTAACAAGCATTCTTGTTAATCTCTTCTTTGATCTGAACATTTCTTTTATATTAACCTTTATCTGTTTGATTTCCTCTTCAGTTTTTTTTGGTTGAAAGTGTTTAAGTGTATAATAAATAAATTCTTTATCTAGGCTAATTTCCCCTTTCCACCTAGCATCAATCAAATTGTATAAGGAATCTGGAATTTGCCCTTGTAATTCAATGAGGGCTCTACTAAACTTGTTCACACTGAAGATGACTGCATCTTCAATCACCCTTCATTGAATTTCAGACAAATGAGTAAACAATATGTTTAAACCTTTGTAAATACCACACTCCTTAATAATTCTAATAATTCTAGTGAAAGAATCTTCAAGAGTCAATATTTTGTAGTTGCTTTACCTTTTCAAGTAATCCTCTGCTTCTTAGCACTTAACCTTAGTTCTCTCTTATCTGCTTCAGATTTTTGCTTCCTCTATATCTATCACTGGTTTGTGAGCTTTCTCCTTATTTCTTTTTCTGGTTTGGGCAGGCACAATAGGAGGTTTAACAGATTTACCTTTCCTTAAAAATTATATTTTAGAGGGTTTCCCTCTTTGGGATTCAACAGGCTTCACATTAGGTTCTTTTTCTTTCTTCTTCTCAGTTGCTTTGGCTGCTCTAGTCTTACCAGTGGGGGGTACCGGTTGGTACATTGGAGGTTCCACCTTGTTGAGACTCATATTTAGCTCTTTCTATAGCTATCTATTCTTTTGTGAATCCCGCTTGCCCAACAAAGGCCTCTATTTCTTTTCTTAATTTCTTTGCTATCACCAACTACTGTAATTTAGAGTGTACTTTTAGCAGTTTGTTCTTGTGGGTTCGAAACCTCTCAGTAGTAGTATCGACTAGTTGAGCTAACAAATGATAAGCATAAGCAACAAGGAGATCTTTATATACTTTATAACCCATGGGCATTACCCATGCGGTCTTGGGAAAAACAACTTCCATCAAGCATGTATCTGTGTCAACCATAAAATAGATAGAATTCTCATATCAATTGACTATCTCTGCCGGTATGCATTCCCTAGCATGTATTTCCTTCTCAATTTTCTTAAATTATCCCCATGAAATATCATCAAACTTGTTTTTTAGCATCTGAATGTTGTTCTTCATCTGCAATAGGGCAGGTGTCCCAGTTACCCATTGTACATCACCAATACCAAGGAAAAAGTTTTGAAAATAAAAGAATAAGCCCATGATTGGTTATCCAAGCTTGAATATAATCTTCTTGTCCTTCTTGAGTGCTTCCAAATTTTCCACTAATTTAATCCTTATAACTTCAGTCAAGTCATAGTCCACATTTTCCTTAATCATTCGGTATACAATGTGAATTGTTGTTGTCGATATACTGTTCATTCTACTTGAATAGAAAATTCTATAGCCAATCACCATAGATACAAATTTAAATCAACATGATCGTTAATATCATTCATAGTCATGGCTCTCCTATCCCATCTAGATCTAGTTAACTTCTCAACATCATTCTTAGGTACAAACCTAAACAATGGCACTTCACTAGTTGAGCAAAAATTTGTTACATCATGGATTGCTTCGTTAGTTATTTTGCAAGGTGTATCCAACCACATGAACTGATCATGAATGAATCTCAAAATAAATCTTACCAACTCATCATCAAAATCATCAATGAAATTGATTGCGTGATGAAAACCTTTATCAGCTATGCTTCTGAATTATTCTTTCAATATTCCCTATTTATTACACAAAGATCTGTATTGCTCATAAATAACTACAACTCCCAAGTCTTCAAGTTTGCAATGATAAAAGGATCTTACATCCTCGACATGCAAAAAACATTTGGTACACTGAATAGGGCACCAATATGGTTAGTTTCCTCTGACTTCTATAAATTCCATTTGAATTCAGGTCTTGCCCTCTCAGTCACATCGACAAGAAGATGTTTATCCATTTAAGATATGCAAATAACCAAGCAAAGAGTAGAATTTCTCAGATAAATACCTCTTTTGCTTCGGTACTAGGATTTCCAACTATAAAAAACTTTCAATACTAGATCACCAAATCAAACTTCACTTCGATCACCTCAGATTGTTGGTAATTGATCTGAATGCTGCTAGCACAAACTTATCGCTACTCTATTCACTTCGCAAAAAGTTCTCAAGACACAAAGTGACAAATGAAATTCAAAAAGTTATATTTATTTATACTTTAACTACTACAATAAATGCATTTACCGACAAAACACTAAAACACCTTAAAATACTCTAAAACATATTACCGGTAGCAAAAAATCAATGATATTTACCAATTTGATCCAAAAAGACATCAAAACATCAAAATGCATCAGAATATGTAGATTTGACAATAAGCTCACCCCAAGTTGTAGAAACAACTTAGTTTGTTGCAGATGGATTCTCCACATTAGGTGAAGAATATGATTCCTTAGATGGTTTGTCATCACTCTTCTTCTTCCAGGTCTTATTCATCTCAGCTCGGGTTTCTTCAATATCAACCTTTTGCTTTCTTTTCTAGTCTAGAAGATGATTCACCGGTTGGTTCTTTTGTGTTCAGCAAAAATTGGCAATGTATCCCAATTTGTTGCAATGATAGAATGCCATTCTAGATGCTCTCCAAGGTCCTCAATTTCCTCTACCTATTCTCCCTATGTAGTTCATTGCCACATGTCCAAAATTGTTGCAGATTGAACAAGTCACATTGACTCTCTTTTCCATCACATAAGGACTAGACTAGATAACATAGGGTCTTTTCCAATTTGTTTTCCTCTAATCAGTGAAATTCCTTCTCTAGTCACCAATTGGTCTTGGGTTCATGTGAGGAGCTAGATTGTCTGCTCCATATCTATATTCAACTGATCTATGCTCATACATGTTTCATGTATAACAATAACCTTCAAATCTCCTAGGCACATATCTAGTATTAGGTCTATAACCAATATTAGCATCATATTTTCTTCTATAAACATTAGCAATATGTCCTGGTTTATGATAGTTAAAGCAAATAGGTTTGTAAGCTTTCTTATTAGTAGGATTCTGAGCCTTAGGAGTAGTTTTACCTTCATGCATGTTTCTCTTGCTACTAGAAGATTCTCCCTTCCCAGATGGATTGTATCTGAACCTAGATGTATCACCTTTCATCCTCTAAGATTGGATCTATTCATCCAGCATAGAGGAGCTCTTGTTGAATTTATCAAACTTCTCAATGGCCTCAACAATTTCCTTTGTAAGATCTTCATTTATTTTCACGAGGGTCTCTCTAAGAAACATTTCCATTTCAAGATCCAACTATAATGCTTATTTTTCTTCTTTCTGCTTATGCCAATGTTCATACAAATTTGCATTCTCTTGCTTGATCTTAAATATTTCATTCTCTTTATCTCAGATTTGATCCTTAGCCTTTCTTCTAGCTTCAAGTTCCTCACTCATCCAGATTGTAAGTGCTTCCAACTCTCCTCTTAGGTTAGTCTTCTCACCATTCAGCTTCTCTACTTCTTTAACCAGTGCATCGATGTTCACCTTATCTAAAGAGCTGCTGTCAGAGATCTCCAATAATTTCTCAGTTGGTTCCTTCCTTGTAGCTAGTGATGTCTTATACTTTCTTCTTAGGGTTTCTATCTCATCCTTGGTTTCAATAAGTTCTCTATGCATCTCTCTATAGCTCATTTTGTCACCCATATTTTCCTTAGGATTAAAGATCCCTTCCAAGCAGTTAAGCCTTAAGGAAGTTAGGCTCTGATACCAATAGATGAACTTATAAGGCACTAAGAGGGGGGTGAATCAGTGATAGTAAAAAAAAATACAAAACTAAATATTAATTTCACCAACTTAAAACTTAATAGACATGTAAGAAATAACACCAAGTATGCAATCACCACATAATGCATAAACCACATGACACAAGAGATTATACGTGGAAAACCCAAATGGGAAAAACCATAGTGGGCATTAGTACCCACAAGATCCAATATCTACTATATAGAGATATGACTGGTTAAGGTCTACAACACCTGGTTAGGGGCACACCCTGTTAGAAGAGTCTAAGCCCAGTTAAGATATTTAAAAAAAGGCCTATTAGGACTAGCCCTGCTAGGAGCTACCCAAGGAATTGGGATTTGCAAACACAAGTTAATGTGTCACCTAGCTAGAGGATTTAATGATCGAAACTGTTAGGATTTGATTGCACCCTATTAGGAGTGACCTTGTAAGAGGATTTTCTTGCTACATCTATTAGGGAGACAACAAGTACAAATGATCTCAATATAATACTTTCTATGTCTGATAAGATCCACTTCAGAATATTACAACATCATAAAGATGTCATCTCTCAACTCATCTGATATTCACAATATCAGAACTACAAAATTTTCTCATCATTTATCACACTATGAAGCTCATGTATAAATTTCATTTCATACCTCATCACACATTTTAAAATCATCATAAGGTCAGCTAGGGCCTTGTTACAATTTGTTAGGTTCAATGCATCTAGACAATCTTGCATTGTATGCTTTAGTAATGTTGGCCACCGACATAACAAATCCAATTTTGTGTCGTTTTACCGATTTGAGTGATTTTCATCACTAGCAGTTAAGTCTCCATCAAATAATCTATTATGTCAAACAAATCTCATTCACCTACTGAATTCAACACATGAGGTCACGAACATACCTTCATTTGATAGTCTTCAATGCTTCTACAAAACCACATCATCTCAATCTTCATGATTTTCATGTATCGGTTGCCGGAATGTAACACTGTCTGTCATTTACTGCTTGAAGTCCTAATTATGGGTTCTGATAAAAATTATCTCTACTTTATCAGTTAAGTCTAGCCAATTGAATTGTAGGACTTAGATGACTCAAAGAAACATAGTTACCATCAATGACAACATACAAAATAGTCAGCATACATAAATCTAATCTCTATGCACAACAAACATATACCGGTTTAGTTCAAATGATCAAATGCCAACAAATATCATTAAATTAAATCTGATTAGGGGGTAAAGAGGATCTCAAATCTTTAACTAATCAAATATAATCAAACATAATGCAATAGAATATAAAATTGAAAGAAATGAAAGTTTTAAACTAAGTAAAACTCCCTATTTATGATTTGTGCTTCCATTGTTCTTCCTCAAATTGCTGGTGTAGGTGGCTCTTAGGTATTGCACTGGGATTCCTGCATAATATGACAATTGCTTTGAAGAGTGTGATCTATGATAATAGATTTTGGATTGTAGATTAATTTAAGAATTTGGTGTTGTTTATATAAATTTTCAAGAGATATGGGGAGGGAATTTGAACTCAAGTTTAAACTGATAGATAACTGATTTAGATTGATTAGTTAACAAAGTTGATTGATTTGTTAACTCATTTGATTGATCTGTTAACTGGATAGATTGGATAGTGGACTGAATAAATTGATCAGTTGACTAAATTGATGGACTAGATGATTGAATGGATTGGAGAGATAAGTGGATTGATTGATTTAGAGTGAAAAGGGGTGATTGAGGAGTTAACTGAGTTAACTAATTAGTTAACAGATTTGATCAATCGATTAAGATTTTAAACATGTGTTGTACGATTTTGAAGTTGAATTTGATTTTCATTTTCAATTTGGACTTGAATTTGGGTTTTCGAATGTTGAAATGCACATGGGATTAACTGAAATTTATTGAAATTTAGATTTGGTGAAATGTTAATTTGACGAAATGAAATTAATTGAAATCCACATTTGGGGAATTGGAGGAATAAGTTAATTAATGAAATTATTAAAAAATTAGAAATGTGATTATTTAAATAATAATGATTATTTAATTAGGGGATAAATCATAATTAATTAAATAATTAATATTTAAAAAAGGGTTAAATGATGAATTGATTAGGAAGTGATAGAAACTGGATAATTAGTAAGAAAAATGAATAATGATGATTAGGTTAGTTGAGAAGAATTAATTAGGTTAATTAAATAATTGATGAAATATTTAATTAATGAGATGAATAATTAGCAATGATCAATGAGACATTTTTAGGTGTTTACAATGAGTATGGTTTCTATTGAAATTATACCACCATGAATGGAAATAGGCTCTGAAAAGGTAAGCTAATAATGCCACATTGTGAGAAGAAACATGGATTATGTTACGGAAATGAGAATACTCTAGACTATGGATTATGGTACCCAAAGGATAATGACCTTGACTCAAGTGCGAATAATGATGTTGATCGAACTAGCAATGTTGAAGAAGCATAAGAAGTGGAGCCCTTGTTTTGGGAATCAGACTAGTCCCATGGTTCAGAAAGAGGTAGGACTCAATTTCCTTGTATGTAGCAAAAGCTAAGTATATCGTAGTAGCATCTTGTTGCACCCAAGTGTTGTGGATGAAGAAGACCTTGAAGGACATCAAGGTAACATATGATGACCCCATCTTATTTTGTGTCACAATACAAGTTCCATAAACATTTCAAATAATTGGATCATGAACTCTAGAACCAAGCATGTATCTATCTAGTATCAATTTCTAAGAGAGATAGCCGAAGATCAATATGTGAAGGTGGAATATATACCTACAAAGGATCATGTTGCAAATTTTTTTACAAAATCTCCGTTGAAGGATTTATTTGACTATCTAAGATTGAAGTTGAGGGTTTTTGCCCCTCCCTATTATAAGTAGATGAATAATAAGGTTTACCTTTCTAGGAGAAGCAATTCAAGACATATATTTTTCCTATACTGAGAAGGGTTACGAATTACGTCTAAGGGGGAGAAAGTAGTGGGTTGATGCTAACAAGGGGAACATTTTTTGTAGATTTTAAAGAATTTCCCTTATCCTTTTCCCTTGATGTCAAAAGGGGAGAGAAATTGGAGGGAGTTGGAGCACATAGTAGGTGTTGTCATTAATGAAAAAGAGGGACATTTTTGCAAATATGGTGTTGTCACTGATTTCAACTAGAGATTTTTTTAATATGTTTTTGTCACTATTGATGTTGTAGATATAGTGTTGACATTGTTGCAAATATGGAGTAGTGTGTTGATGTCAACCTATGATACTGAATATTCATTGTTGAATGTCAAAATGTGTTGATCTAACATTCATGGTTGGATACCAAAATATGTGATGCTGTAAAAACAAAATATGTTGATCTAACATTCATGTTTGGATGCCAAAATATGTGATTCTCTAAAGTCAAAATGTTCATAATTGATAGATTGTTTCAATGATAGAACTCAAGTATCTTATATTATTTTTTGTCTCTAGATCAAGAGGTTGCATTACATTTCTCTACAGTTGAAGATATCATTCTATGGTTTGGAGAAAAGTCAAAGGAGAATATTTATCTTGTATGTATCTCATTCCAAGTCACAATAGTCAATGCAACCATTTCTAGGGCTTGCTAACTTAAGATAGTTTTGTTGTTTATTAGGATGGGCTAGAGGAATTCTCTATACTTCTCTTTTTTAAATTAATTATACTTTCATTTTGTAGGATCTAATCATAGTGTATTCACTTCACTTTTCCTTGAGTTTTAGATGTTTAGGTGTACTGCACACATGGTTCAATTTGTAACATCTCATGTCTTTGCTTCCTAGCGTGTATGTGTTGATTGATCTTAGTATCTGCATTTTTGTCCCCACTTAATTGAATGTGATAGTATGAATTAATAGTACATGAGCAATGTTGTAAGTTATATGATGTTGTGATGATCTCCACACTATGGATTTTTATCTTTTTGAAACTATTTGTTGATTGGAGTGGACATTTGAAAAGTTAAAAGGTTGTTTGGATAACCTCATATACTTGGGATAATGCTCTATGGTTTGTGCCAACATGGAGAGGTGTGCTATGATTATTTTATTCCAATCTATCTCTTTCCTTGATTTTCATTTACTTCCCTTTCACCTCAAAAGTGGTCAGGGTTGACCTCCCTAGAAGATTAATGTTTCATGTCTACATGTTTAATCCCCGTCAGGAGTATGTGCACCATTATATTAATATTTTTTCAAGCATGGATATGAGTCTTAAGTTGAATTAGGTCCTATTTATCCTTTGGATTGAAATGCAGTAGTTCTCTTCTCTTCGTAGATCATTTTCGGACTGACCTCTTTGATCAATACATGTTTCATGTTCATATTCTTTATCATGGCCAAATTGGAAAGTTTGTTGATGATTGTAGAGCATATATAATGAAGATCAAATAATTGAAAAGGGAGTGGTTTTGGTGTGAAGTAGAGTGTATTTTGAGGAATATCTTAATGTATATTGGAGGTAGTGAGCCAAAGGTACTCTTAGTTGAATGAGCCCAAAAGTTTGCAAGAGGTAAGGGGTCTAGGAAAACCGATGGTTGGTCATTGATTCTACTAGGATATGTTGTTGTCATTGATGTCAACATATTCTTGTGATTTATTTTGGTGTGATTGGGAATATTTTCTAATCCAGTTTTGTAGCTTGGTTTTGCTGATCATTGTTTTGCAGGGGTTGATATTTCCTCTGGTATAATCCAATGTGATCAGATCTTGTGCTAAGACTTTGGGATATTGTTTTGGATAATCTTTTGTATATTCATTTCAGATGGTTTGTGATTCGATGCTCCACAAGTTATCTTTCTTTGTGACAGTTTCTAATTGGTTGTGTTCTTGAGCTTCTAGACATTGACCGATGAAGATTTGGTAAGTGGTGTTGTTGTAGTTGTTCCAAATGATTCTAACATGCTTGATGGTGTTTCCTAGTTGTGTCCTATTTGTTTTGGCAATTTTCATTGATCGTTGTGTGATTTTTTGGTGGTTTCTATCAACCGGTAATGATTTGCATGTTATGCGGTATTTTTGGTGGTGTAGCATGTTGCAATTGATCTTGGCATGATTTCCGGTGGATGTGATCATTTGGGAATTTGATTTAGGACCTTTCTATGCTCTGTAAATCATTATATTGGTCTGGTGGTCAATATTTGTATCATGAGATGAAATTTTATAATTATGAGTTGAGGGTTGAGGGTTTAGTCAACCTTGTTATCAAGGTTGATGAATTGTATATAGAGGTGAATTATTGATGTAGTTTGGGTGTCGGTATTGTGTTTGCATTATCAGAGAGAGGTGTATCTGAGAACAAGTAATTCATCATTTGATATTGAGTTTGAGCTGAGATTGGTGTTGCGTAGCAGACAATTGTGCCTAACCAGAATTGTAATCAGGCATTTGGAGATGCTATTATAAGTCATTAAGACTTCCCTAAGGGTTCTAACCTTCTAGGAAAACATCTTTTCAGTAGTGAGCTCTAGGCAGTGTGCCTAAATGCATGTGTATACCCCATTGTAATATTTTCACATACTACTATAGAGTATTATCTTACTATGGGTAGGTTTCCATTGTGGTTTTTCCATTAACTAGGTTTTCCACATCAAAATTTTGGTGTTGTATGTTGTGCTGTTAAATTGATTATTTGTCTATTGCTGTAATTTGGTAGATCTATTATTGTGCGTAAAGATTAATATTTTGGTGAAGATTGTGTAATGGTGGGAAAATGGCGAATGATAGATCAAGAGGAAAACTACCCTTTCCCTCAAAGAGAGATGAGAGTCTCACTATTGGTTACCATTCAAGCACTTCCTGCCATGTTACATTAGAAAGAGGAGAGGATAATTCACTAGATTCAATCTCTCCACACAAAGATGGTAGGTTGAATTCTGAATGAATTTGGAATACTAAGTTGATCCCCTCTTTCTTGTTTAATTTGGAAAGGAAATTGATTGAAATATGTAATTTAAGAGTGGCAAAGAAATGATTATAATTTGAGATTGGAATATGGGATGAAGTTGTGCATCTGGATCTAACAACAAAATGTCGATACGAAGACACCCTACAAATTTGAGGAGAAGTTGCCTAGACCATGGTGGGAACGTACACACTCCAAAAAGTCCATGAAATGAAAAGGGTTTTCCCAACACTACAAATGAAGCCTAAATCCAAAAGTACAGCTACGTACCTACAAGCTACACATAGAAAAGAGAGGAAAATGGGTGGCGATTGGGGGTTTGCTTGTAGGTCAAACCCCAATTTTGGAATTAACCAAGTAATGCAAGAAAGTACTTGCAAGTAGATGTAAATGAAAGACTGAATTGTAAATCACCTCAAGGGAGATTGTAGTAGTAATGTTGATAGAAATTTTTGTGTGGAATTGAATGTTGGAATCAATCTCCTCTTCAATGGTTGAATCTTTGACTTGAATGCAACACCTAGCCTTGAAGGGAGACTTAAGAATGCTCAATGCTAGAAAAGAATGTTGGAATGCTTGAAAGCTTTTGAATGCTTGATCACTTGTGAATTTCTCACTCATCCAACTTATCATATTTCCACCTATGAAAATGAGAGGACAAATGCACCTTAAATACATGTTAGTAGATTTGAATTTCTTCATGAGCCAACATCGGGGGAGTTTCCCACCCGATGCACAACCAACAATGCAGCCCTAGGAAGGGTTCTACCCCAAAATAGTGTAGGGATAGAGGCACCATGCCCATGTCCTACCCCTTTCTCCAGGGAAGAGTGAGAACGGGGTGATGCAGAGGCAAAGAAAGAAGCTATTTCCGCAAGCTGAGAAATCTTCAGTCTACGATCATGCTAGAGGATTCGAACTTGGGTGTGTGAGGACCCTATTGCAGTCAAAAATTGCTAGGGTCACAATTTCATGACACTACATTTAGCCCCCACTTTAGTGGGAGTATAAGCGTATGCCAATATTGTCGATAAAGTACAAGGAAACAAGATTGAAAGACTTTTACCACATCAAGGAGGAAAGATGCGGCAAGCCCCTAGTGGACTTAGGATCTTACGAATTTGATTGACAAAGTAAAAGGGAAGATTGAGAAGGGGAGAACCATGACTCCAAGTAGCAAAGTTCCCTTCACTATGAGTCATGAAAGCAAGTATACTAAAGATTACAAAGAAAAATAAAGCTCACTAAGTAATTATAAGTATCACAAGAAGGAAAGTATGAGCGGAGTGTATGCCCCCATGTTAAAGCGATCACATGCACCTTATTGGGAGTGATTGCTTTAAGGTAGGATACACCCAAGAGAGAGAAGAAAGGGAGCACATTATCACAAGGATTTATCCCCCAATCAAGGAACAAACCCCAAGATAATGAACACAAAAACATGAGGTAGTATCACTTTCCTCAAGGTCAGTATGCATATGTTAACACATGTATATCATGTATGTATATGCATATAGTAATCCTCATTCCCCAAAGGACACTACCTAAGAAGAAAGGAAAGAGATGATGTCTCTTGAGTCAACATGAAACATATCGAGAAAAGATCTCAATGCTTTGCATCATCCCCAAGTAGATATTAAGAGAACAATAGAAGAGTAAGGATACATATAGAAGAATGGTCACAAAAGAGAAAGAAATGAGAGAGAGAGAAGATATATAGTGCTAGTATTGCTAATCTAGCACAACATCCACCTCCCGATCTTTCTGATCTCTATTTGGGAAGGCGAGCAACATGCCAGAGGAGAGATATCAAGCACAATAGATGGAGCTATCACAAGATCCAAACAAGGACTACTGTCATGTTGTAAGTCACTTTGTTCAATTCAAGGAGCTAGCATTAGGGTTTGTAAAAACTCATCTGATAAATGCTTGTCCACATCAACATACTCATACTCACTATCAAAAGCATTAGGATTTGTATTGCCATTATGAATACATTTTCACCCATTTATTCATCAAAGTTTAGAGAAAGAGGAGCAAGAACATGAATAGGAGTAAAACCATCACATATTTAATGGAACTTATGATTTGGAGATGTTGGTTGAACATCTTGCTTAGGAGAAAAGGGAATCATGTCAAATATCAGATTTTGAGGAGATTGAATATTTTGACAAGTAGCTTCATGACCTCAAACATGGCATCTTCGTTGGTGTTCTCTCATACAATTATTTCATTAAGTCTTAGTGGAAGGCTGAGAAGAAGGAGGAACACTTGGAAAAGTAGGAATGTTTGTCTCTTTTATAGTGGAAGGTTTAGGTTGACGTCTTTTTGGTTGAACAATAGGAGAGGCAGGCCTCTTCTCTTGATAAGAGGAAGAAGGTGGAACTACTCCATAGAAAGGGGGAATATTAGGTGTAGGATGGAGACCAGGTCCATCATGAGGAGGAGGTATAGGTCTCACCTTAGGAATAATATTGGTTTTATCCTTAAGAGAAGGTATAGTCACATCCATAGGGGTAGGTGGACAATCTTCCTTAGGAGGGCGATCAGTTCTATCTGTGAGGGGAAGGACCTCATATTGAAGAATAATAGGAATGTCAAGTGTTGGAGATCTAGGGTAACTTAAGGATAAAATCATATCGTTCTTCCTTTTTTCATAAGATTGAAAAAGAGCATCGCTCCTTGATGGAAGAGATTGAAATTATTTAGGACAAAATAGATCAATAGGAACACAAGGGCTTCTTTCAGATGGACAAAATAAGCTATGGTTCACGGTTATGATTCTCCATTGTGAGGAAATTTAAGACACTTGTGGATTGGAGAAGCAATAGCCTTCATGGAAGATAGCCAAGGATATCCCAAATTCACATGGAATTTCTCAGAAGAAGGTATGATAACAAAGTCAACATCCATGGATTTAGCATGAACTTCAACAAGAAGCATGATAGAGCCAATGGTAGGACAAAAGAATCCATCAAATAACTTAACAACCACATTAGAAGTATCATATAGTGGTTTATGCAATCATAAAGTGAAAAGATACTCTTCAGTTATGACATTAACCATCCAAGAGGGATCAATCAGGGCATCATGGTAAGGAATATCCTTAACCTTCACAACTATGTATAAAGGGCCATCGGGTGCTCTAATGGTCTCACTAGGGTCAAATATAATACAAGGATCCTTAGGCAAGTATTGTGTTTCTACCATATTAACCAAGTTTGGAGCCATACAAGTGAATTGTTCAAAAGAGAGAGAATCAGGCACAATCTCAATAACGTTAGAGGTATGAGATGGCAAGGGATCAGTGAAAATATTAAGATTTTGATTAGGAGGACCTACTGATTTATTCCCTTTATCATTCACACCTACCACATATATAGTATTATTATCAATCAAGTATTGAATCTTATTTTTCAATGGAAAAAATTTCTCAGTATCATGACCAGGTTGACGATGAAATTGGCAAAAAAGAATTGTTATCAAAATAAGGAGATGCAAGTCTGGAAGGATCAATTTATTTTATAGGAAGAAGTTTGATAACATTTCTGTGCAAAAACTGAGACATAATACTATGTAAAGATTCATTTAAAGAAGTAAATTATCTTTTTCTTGGAAAAATTAAGGAATTGAAGGAACACCTATTGTGGCATTCACATGGTTGTTGTTGATTGGATCATTGAACTTCAAGAAGCTTTTTGTTGGTTTGAACTTCGCAAACGGTTGTTGAACACTCTCTCCCTTATCACCCAGAGCCATAGGAGTGGATTGCTCCATTTCACTCATAGCTAGTTGATAATTGTGGAGTGTTACGCACAACTATAGAAAGGAAGTAAACTCAGACAAAAGAAGATTTTCCTTGATATCTTTTTGTAAATTAGAAATGAAAATTCTTTGAATATCATTATCAGGCACATGAAAAGAATTTTGAGCACACAAATGCTTATATCTACCATTGAAATCAGTCACTTTTTCTTTAACACCTTGTTTACAATGCATTAAATCAGTCAAAGTGATTTTTGGACCAATGTTGTTTTGAAATTGTTGGATGAAAGAATTCGCTAGTTTTTGAAAAGAAGTAATAGAGTAAGAAGGCAAAGAACACTACCATTGTAAGGCCTTATCCCTTAGTGTTCTTGTAAATAGTTTTGCAAGCAATCTTTGATCTTAAGCAAAATCAGTACACAAGGTTTGGAATATTTTGACATGCATAAGAGGATCACCTTTTACATTATAGATTTCTAATTGAGGGATATCCACATGTTTAGGTGGCACGACTTTAACAATATCAAGAGAAAGTGGGCTCGCAACATCAAAGGTGGGCACACTAAACTTGGATTGACTCATGGAAGCAATTTGTTGTTGTAAGGAAGACATGGTTTGGGCAAGATTGTTGATTGTCATTTTGGTAGAAGAATTGATGTTAGACATAGGTGATTGAGAAGGTGGTGTGATGTTATTGAAATAAGGAATGGACTGAGAATAAGGTGATAGGACACTATGATAAGTAGGCACAGGTGATGATTGCGTAGGAAAACTGACACTTAAAGGAGAAATAAAGTTGTTGAAGGAATTTCCCCCTTGTGTCACACTGATTGGTTGAGGAATAGTAGGAATATTCATGGAAATCATAGGTAATGATGGAGGATTAAATGAAGAAGGGGGATTGCCTCCATGACCTATGGTTGTAGGAATGAAATTTTGAGTTAAAGCAGCCATGATGTTGGATGTGAAAGTATGAATACTAGTCTTAGGAGTAGTCAAAGGAATTGAAGGATTGACTTGTGTTGAAGGTTGTAAGTAACCTAGGGTTTCAGCACAACTCTTGATAGGCATGACATTAGAATCAACAATATGTGTAGTGCCATGCAATATATCCATTTCATTCTTATCACTTTGAAGCATGCACTTAAGACCTTCAACTAATGGAACAACTTCACTATTAGGGTATTCTTGGGACATCCATTGTTGAAAGCTATCGAATTGATTGTCCAATGTAGAAAGTTGATCTAAAGAAACCCTACTTAAATATTCTTCTTCATCATTGGACTCATTAATGGGGTGAATAAGCACATGATTAGGATGGGTAGAATTAGCATGATCCTCATTAAAGAAGATGTATACACCTAAAAATGGTGTGAAGATAGTTAATTAAATACACAGTTATTTGATTAATTCCCCTTCCCAATTAATTGAATTCACAAGCAATTTAATTAATTTCTCTATTCATCTACTAGTAAATAAATCTACATGATTTATTTTTATAGTTCATTTCATATCCCCCTTTGATTAATTGATTCTAAATTAATTAATGTCCCCCATATAAATCAATTCTTCTAATCCCTAATTAAGATTAACAAACTCAAGTTTGTTGAAATTAATTATCATTTTCCAATTATTTGAATTTATAAATTCAAATGAGCACATGGCTCCTAACTTTTAGCCACCTAACCTAACCCATTCCACCTAATCTTGGGTCTAACTAACCCTATCCTATCTTGCACATTCTAACCTCCTTATCCTAACCTCCCATGGTGTGGATATTCCCTCCTTGAGACACATGGAACTTTTGCCACATGTCTCCTCCCATGGACACTTTCCCTCTCATGAGAAAGGCTCCTTGACACTTGTCACCATAGAGATGACAAGTGTCCTTTCCTCCAACCTCTTCTCCAACTTCCTCAATCTTGTCCCTTGATATCTTCAGATTGGATCTGGACTGTTGATTCCTGCCACCTCAGCTTTGGCCTTGGAATTCCTATAAATATCCCCCATTTTGGAGCAATAAGGATCCCTTGCATTCATAGATTTGGCATCATTACTATAGGCAATTTTCATTTCAATCATCTAGTAATTAGCATTTTGGATTAATCATAGCATGTTAATCTAGTTTCTTAAATCATGCATTTCATATCATCTCCATAGTCAATCATGATCAAATAGCTACTCAAATCTTGAGTTGCCACTTTGGAGGTCATTGCTTTGCTGAGAGCCTATCAATCCAACACCTTCAAGGTCCTCAATAATAGAGGAAAATGGGACATTTCAAGGAAGGCTTATGGTTTGCATTTCTAATCTAGTTTTCAATTAAGCTTTTCAATTACACTTTATTGTCTCATTATATGTGTATGCATTCTTTTCCTTCAGCGCTGTTCATATTCATCATAAAGCCTTTGTACATATGCAAGCATCCTAGGTGATTTTTCGTCATGGTTTGGATCATTGTATATATCATAATAAAGGTTTGTTTTTCTAGTGTGGGGGCAAAATTCTGAACCTAGCTGGGGGCAAAAAGTTTCGATCATTTTTAGCTTAATCAAATAGGGAGAACAATAGGTAGACAACACTTGTCAAGTGAAAAAATGAGACACATCCAACATTGAACATAAGATCACATTGTCAACCATTAACTATCACATATCAATCTAAACATGGCAAAACACATGTCAATGGATGATATATCTTGACTCATGATTTTGACACTTTGGCAATAATGGTTCAACTATTTTATTTTGATTTTCACTATCATGATTTCTGAGTAACTCCAGGATGTCTTTGACTAGAGGAATGAGGAAGGAACATGATATTTTTCTTGTCTACTGTCTCTAAATTAATCATTAATATGTGCAAGGTTGTCTCAGGACATGATCATTGAAGTATCATGGAAGACATTTCGGACTTGCATATAGAAATGATTAATACTGCTTGTTTTATGCAAGCAACACTCAAGTCATCTTGGTTCAAGTATACCTCGATGCTTGTGCTATCTTGCAATATGAAAACCTAGGAAAGTAGTACTTAGGTCATCATGGTCCAATTATACCATTGATGTTTGCACTCACTTCCCACATTTTAAAGTCTCAATGATGAAAGAAAGCAATGACTCCATGATCGGTCTGTTCACTACATTGCAATTCATTTTTGCATTTGTATTTTAAAGTAGATTTGCATTTCATTCTGCATGGGATCATAATGCTCATCTTTTCCAAGGCCAAAGAGTAACATGGTGTTATCTCTCTTATTACGTGATTAAGTACATTGGACAATAACAAAAATAATCAATTCATTCATCCTGCATGATAAGTTAGTTCATCTCATGTAACCATTCCATACTGAGGCATCATTCATATAAAGCATCAAATAATTCATTCATTTAGTTAGATCATTGCATGGCATTCATCTAATCTCAAATCATATAAAGTAGCACCATTGCATTGAATTGCATTGCATCCATCTCATATTAACATGCATACAAAAATCATAAAAGTATCATAAACATAGAAAGCATTGCATTGCACATACATCACATAGCACTTATAAGCATCACCATATATATTTGCATTTGCATACATCATGTAAATACTACATCGTCATATATCCATCATCTAGAATTCATAAGCATATAAAAATTAAAGCATACATCATGAAAATAACTGCATAGCATAATCATATATCAAATAAAATGCATCTATCATCTCATAGGCCATGTAGAGCGAATAGGATCGACTGCATATCATATCATAAAACCAAGATCAATGTCCAAGGTACAATGATATCACAAAATATATGAGATACATCACAAATATACATTCTGGGAATCATCAATATCTCATCACAAAATGGTGTGTCCATGAATGGATCAATGTCCCATATTAGTGTGACCACTAGGACGCAGAGCGAAACTCTGTCCTAATGTGCCAGGTATAGTAACACCAGCTAGTACCCCTGTACCTGAGTCCCCACCTAGGAGAGCTCTCTGAAGTGGCCTTGTCACTCCTCGACTCTTAGTCTGACTCTGTCCCGATCTCCTACTCAGTTATGAAAATCCTAGAGCCCTCCGATCAACAAGAATAATAGTAAAGTATAAGGTCCTATAATAATCAGCCTCTCAGATCCCCTAGTGCATCATCTTTAGGGAAGTCTTCCCTGAAATAGACTCTCCTAACAACTGTACCTATGCCTTGGCCTATCGACATCTATCCCTAGTTGCATCTCTCTTGACTATGAGAGAAGCCATCTAAGTCTCTAGATGGGCCATCTGAGAGTCCCTCTCTACTAGTCAACTCTCTAGCTACTAAACTCAAGCCTATAAGTCCATAATCTGAGCTGGCTGTTGATGAGATGATATCCTAATGAGGATCCATCGAGGGGCCTCTACCTATGGCTGATCAGCCCGTGATACTATCATAGGTACCTGCTCAATCAAGGGAACCTCTTTCTTTGGGACTTGCTGCCCCTGATCCTCTAGACCTGATCTCCTACATCTGACCACTCGGGCCATCCAATATTGTATATACATCTCTGGTAGATCTAGAACTTCTAGCTCTTGGTGTGCCTGCCAGTGCCACAACCACTACTTGACCATCCCCCAATCCCCCATCATCATCTCCTCCATCATCATCTCTAGCAACATGATCTCCTACATCTCCTCCATATCTATCTCCATCTCCACTATCATCTCTCCCTGCAACTCTTCCCCCCACCATCCCTCCATCGTCTAGGAGGTCCACATTGTAGCCTCTCATAATCCTCATCTAAAAATTGCTCTAGCTCATCTAGACGTGTCAGCCTTGGAAACCTATGTACAGTACAATGCACAACATACTTATGTGTCATCCCCCTATCCATCACACCTGGAAGATAATCCCAATCCAAAGGCCCCAATGATCAATACTCTGCACATGCCTGGTCATATGAAATAGAAGGCCCCCAAATAACCACATCCAATCTCTTGCGAGCATAATGAGTCGTACCCTTTGGTATCCCCTGTATCCTACCATATTGTCTCAACACCCTCGTACAAAGGAATCGCTTGATGACATAGGGTGTCGTTCCAATCAGATATTGCACAATGAATACATACGACATCTCCACTATATCCTCAGGCCAAATCTCACAATCCCTATATGGTCTCCATATCACTGTATCTAGATCATCCAAGGTCCGTTGCCAGTACTCCAATTTGCCTAGCTTTTGCTAGACAATGATACCTAGATACCCGTCAGCATAAGGCTTTCCTACAGGTCTATCTCTATCAGCTAATGGTCATCTGATAGGTAGGTGCTGCTAGGCCCATATCTGAAGCATAGACCCCTACTGATAATGCAGCTGATCTCTGGTACACAACTCGGTGCAGGTCATGATACAAGTGCACTAGCATGCATGACCCCATGCAAATTGGGTCCCTTGTGTCACCATCAGCTCAAGAAGAAGGCCCCATCCAATAGATAATCCCTTTGACCTGTGATCAGGACAAAGAAAACCTCCAATGAATCTGATGAGCACAATAGGTAATGTGGCATATACTAGCTCTAGCATCTCCTATCACACAATGTCATATCCACCTATCTCATCATCCTCGATCACTTGGCAAAGTGCATCTATCTCACCCTGCTTGTTGAGATCATAATACACTAGCTCACCCATCACAGGGATGTACCATATCTGGTAGACATCCTCGGGTGTCACCATCATCTCGTCCATCGACAAATGAAAAGTTTTGTGCTTGCTATGCCAATGCTCTACTAAGGTTGTCAATAATCCCTAGGTTATCAAAGGTTGGGGCATGTTAAGAAGGGAAGATAAACCACACCTACCAATGTGGTCTTGCTCTGCCTAGCTAAGGCAGGGTATTAGCATCCATGTCTTCGAGAAGCACTCCTGAGACTGGAGAATAGTAAAGTGCTTCTGCAATCAAATCATCTCATCATATCAGTTTCTTGATTCATCTATCTATCAAACCAATCTATCTATCAATCTATCTTTCTCAATTGAGATTTTTATCAAATCTCATTGGGCCCCTATCAATGGTACTCCTCTATCATGAGGTTGTTATCATTCTTATCTCATCTTGTGCATACATCGAGATAATCAGAACTGGTCATCAAATTTATCAATTAGGAGCATCTAATTTTATCAATTAGATAGCTAATCAAATCTTACCCTATCAAAATAAAAATTCAAATCAAATTGACAGCAAATCCAACCTCTTTATCAAATCATTTTCATAAAAAATCGACAAATCAAATCATTTTCCTCAAAAATCGGCAAATCAAATCATTTTCTCAAAATCACCCAAATCAAATAATAAAAAAAAAGCAAATCGCCAAAAATAAAAAAATCAAATAATCAAAAAAATGCAAAATTGAAAAACCACCAAAAATCGAAAAAATCAAAATCAAAGCAAAGTCGAAAAAAAAAAAAAAACCAGAAGCCAAGTCGCCCCCCCCCCCCCCCCCCCCGCAGTGGTGCCTGGGGTGCCTCCCCCAACGCTCGTGGTGGCGGCCACCACCAAATCACCATCGTCCCCCCTTCCAAAATGGCAATTAAATAAAAAAATATTTCAAAACAGAGGAGATTTAAATAAACTTTTTTCAAAAATCGGCGAGATTTATATGCATAATAAATTTTTTTTTGGGATGAGAATTGAAAATTTTCAAAAAATCCTATGAACCCATTTCGTAAATCAAAAAAACCATCTCAAAAATGTAATTGTTTCCCCAACCCATCTGGCAAAAACGTTAAAAAATGAGTTTTTATGCAAGCAGCTAAATTTTTCAAAAATCAACTAAAAATTAACAAAGCTGGGTTTTCTCGAAGTATGTACTGGAGGACGCTCATATCCCCAAACTCACTCTAACCTATGTTGGTGGTACAGGATCGCCATTCCTTCCTCCAGAGCAATTTGTTTTCTCAAACAATTGAAGTGCACAAATGAGGAGTGGTAAAAGGAATTCACCTTTTTAAACTCACAATGGGGCATTTAAGTGGGATTTTTATTCCACTGGTTTTTTTAATCATCTAATCACCTAATCAATCTGGCAGGGCAGTGTTTTGAAATTTCTTATCGAGAAATGAATCGGATTGACTCTAAAAATCTCTAAAAATCAGAAAATCATTAAAAATCTAAAAAAAGAAAAAATCAAAAATATAAAAAAATCGTGAAAAATTCAAAAACATTCAAATCTTATTTGATTCATCTCCCGAGGGGAAATCCTCACATCAATATCTATCAGTCAGTATCTGGGGTATCATATTGAGATTTATCATCTCAAAGATCAAAACCACATCATATTGAGATTTATCATCTCAAAATCAAATCAGTACCATATTGAAACCAAATCTGCATCAAATCAAGATCAAATCTGCATCCTGTCGAAATCAATATTAGCAACATCCTCAATCAAGTTTTCTTTGAACCAACACATCCTCACACTGCTTCAAAGAGGGGCAAAATGTATGCATGTAAAAATGGTTTGAAGATAGTTAATTAAATATGCAGTTATTTGATTAATTTCCCTTCCTAATTAATTGAATTCACAAGCAATTTAATTAATTTCTCTATTCATCTACTAGTAAATAACCATACATGATTTATTTATATAGTTCATTTCATATCCCGCTTTGATTAATTAATCCTAAATTAATTAATGTCCCCCCATATAAATCAATTCTTCTAATCCCTAATTAAGATTAACAAAGTCAAGTTTGTTGAGATTAATTATCATTTTCCAATTATTTGAATTTCTAAATTCAAATGAGCACATGGCTCCTAACTTTTAACCACCTAACCTAACCCAGTCCACCTAATCCTAGGTCTAACTAACCGTATCCATTCTTGCACATTCTAACCTCCTTATCCTAATCTCCCATGGTGTGGATATTCCCTCCTTGAGACACATGGAACTTTTGCCACATGTCTCCTCCCATGGACACTTCCCCTCTCATGAGAAAGGCTCCTTGACACTTGTCACCACAGAGATGACAAGTGTCCCTTCCTCCAACCTCTTCTCCAACTTCCTCAATCTTGGCCCTTGATATCTTCAGATTAGATCTGGACTATCGATTCCAACCACCTCAGCTTTGGCCTTGGAATTCCTATAAATATCCCACATTTTGGAGCAATAAGGATCCCTTGCATTCATAGCTTTAGCATCATTACTATAGGCAATTTTCATTTCAATCATCTAGTAATTAGCATTTTGGATTAATCATAGCATGTTAATCTAGTTTCTTAAATCATGCATTTCATATCATCTCCATTGTCAATCATGATCAAATAGCTACTCAACTCTTGAGTTGCCACTTTGGAGGTCATTGCTCCACTGAGAGCCCATCAATCCAAAACCTTGAAGATCCTCAAGAATAGAGGAAAATGATACATTTCAAGGAAGGCTTATGGTTTGCATTTCTAATCTAGTTTTTAATTAAGCTTTTCAATTACACTTTATTGTCTCATTATGTGTGTACCTCTTCTATATACCACATTTTTAGCATCATAGAAGTCACCCAAATTAGGCTCCATCTCCTAAGTAAATAAACCTTGGGAAGCCTTGATTCTAATGCTTCATCTAAAGGGGATAGGATAAGTAGGACTAATAGCTATAAAACTAATGCACTAGAGGGAAAATTGAAATTTTGAATTGTACAACAAAGCTCACAAAATTAAGTAATGTGAAATTCAAAAAAGTAATGATTACACAATTTGAACTTTATTGGAGGAAAGGGATGACATAATTTCCAAAAATGAAAGGAAATTGGAATTTTAAAATTAGGGCCAAGGGAATACCACTTAATCTTAAAATCATAATTTTTAAAATCACGACAGACTATAATTAACCTCTTAGTTATAAAAATTTTCTTGCAATTTGAAATGTTGAATTTTGAAGGTATTTCTGATTCTAGAGAGATCAAAAATTGATAAAATCAACCAATCTTCTGAATTTAGGCTATTAAATACAGTCATAACAATCTCCCAAAAATTTCGGGAAAAAAGTTGAGGACCATGATGGGAATGCACATGGTCCAACCAACTTTTTTCAAAATTTTTCAGGGATGGATATTATGACGATTTTAAAGCTAACCCCAAAAAAATTGTGAATTTTACAATCTATAGATGGGTGAAATGAAGGCACAAATGTGAAAATAGGACCCTATTAGGGTTTTGAAGAAAAAGAGGAATTGAATTGTAATTTTGAAAAAGGTCAAACCTAATGGATAGGGACACCTTAGAAAATGTTTAGAAATCTGAATGTAAATGAAATTGACTTGAAATTCACACAAAACCCAATTAATTTTAAGAATTAAAGTTTGATGACCTAACCACTTAATTTTGAAATTTGAATTTTGGAAAAAAGGGGGGAAATTAAAAATTTGAATTGTAGGATTGAAGACAAATCTGAGAACAATCAAAAATCAGAAAATTAAATGGAAATCCAATTTTTACACAAGTTCAAGATGATTTTTAAAAATTAGGGTTTTAACAAGTAACCTCTCAATTTTGTAAATTTTAATTGCGAATTGAACGAGATAATGAGAAAATTTTTACAAATCACAAGTTCAATTTTAATTTAAAAAACTAAGGTTTTAATGATTTAACCACTAAGTTTACAAAAATTTGAAAATTGCAAGTGAAAAATATGCAATCTTGTTCAAAGGAAACCATGCAAGATGTTGGGTTCACCAAAATGTAATGGTGGGAAAATGGTGAATGATATATCAAGAGGAAAACTACCCTTTCCCTCAAAGAGAGACGAGAGTCTCACTATTGATTACCATTCAAGTACTTTTAACCATGTTACATTAGAAAGAGGAAAGGATAATTCACTAGATTCAATCTCTCCACACAAAGATGGTAGATTGAATTCTGAATGAATTGGGAATGTTAAGTTGATCCCCTCTTTCTTGTTTGATTCGGAAAGGAAATTGATTGAATTATGTAATGCAAGAGTGGCAAAGAATTGATTATAATTTGAGATCAGAATATGGGATGAAGCTGTGCACCTAGATCTAGTAGTAAAATGTCGAGACAAAGTCACCCTATGAATTTGAGGAAAAATTGCCTAGACCGTGGCGGGAACATACATGGTCCTCCGAAAAATCCATTAAATGAAAAGGGTTTTTCTACCTCTGCAAATGAAGCTTGAATCTGAAAGTACAGTTGCGCAGCTGCAACCTACTTTTAGAAAAGAGAAGGAAATGGGTTGGGATTGGGGCTTTGCCTTTAGGTAAAACCGCAGTTTTGGAATTAACCAAGTAATGAAAGAAAGTACTTGGAAGTGTTGGTATTTTGGTATGGTTTTGTCATTGATGTCAACACCTACTAAATACACCTACTTTGGAGATCCAACAACATTCACCGACAAATAGTAAACTATGCAATAGTTACCAGTATATGATTAACCGATAGGATATAATGTTCACCGGTACGTGGAATGACATGGAAGACACTTGGTAATGTCGAAGACATCATGTGGACACTTTATTTTGAAGTAATAATCATTGATATATTCTTATTTGCATATTTTCTTTTATCGGCAAATAGGTCCAGATTATCTAGGGTTACACCGGTAGGTTTATCTTTTCCAGATCAGCATGGCATGCTATGGAGATGATTTATTATTGTTGTAAATGCATTAAGCCGACATGTTCAATCGGTTATTGCATCAGATATTGTATTGTTTTTAAAATGTTTTTATTGTAATATCTTGTAGAGCCGACCTACTAAAATTGGTCTTAGGGTATGGTATAAATGTAAGATCTTATTTGTAAGATCAAGTGTGCAACGCGAAAAAGATTCAAGTGAAAGTATATGCAAGATAAAGCAGAGGCATACACGAAGACATCATTTGAAGGTGAAGTTAGGTTTTTGTAGAAGCATATCAACATTACACCGGTACTGAATTCAGCATATGAAGATGCAATTTTGTGCAGTATATTCTTATTGGATTTAACCATCCAACTGTAGTCAATGTGACTCCCATTTGTGATTGAGCAGTGAGCTCTAGGCTATTGGCCTTTCTGCATGTGCAGACCCTTCTTGTACACTTACTATCTGTAGTAGTATCATCTAATTGTGGGTAAGGTTTCCCACCGTGGTTTTTCCCTTAAAGGGTTTCCAAGTACAAATATTGGTGTCATGTGTTGTGGATGACTTTGTGCTTATGTTTCATGCATTAATTCTTACCAGTATAGCAATTTACTGTTAACACTGTCTACCAGCATACTTAACTAATTTACTGGTATTAAGCATTAAGTTGGTTAATAAGTTTTTGGTTTGAATTTATTAGACAATTGATTCACCCCCCCCCCCTCTCAGTTGTCTCTGGGACCTACAATTGGTATCAGAGCCTAGTCCTCTTTTTGCAAAAGTTTAACAACTTGAGGAGATCCAATGTCTACTAATTATTTCAGAAAGGATAGTCCTAAACTTGATGGAACCAATTATAGGATATGGAAAATTAGAATGGAGACACATCTGAATTGCATTGGTAAAGACATCTGGGAAGTTACTAAGAATGGTTATACTGTTGTTGTAGCTAGTCAGACTACTCCCACTACTTTAGCTAAAGATGAAGAGAATGATTGCAAAGCAAGAGAAGCACTCTTGAGTGCATTATCAGATCAACAAATCATGGGATTATCAGATAGGTCCACTGCAAAAGCTATTTGAGATCATTTGGAAACATTGAATGAAGGGGATTTCACAGTCAAAATTGCAAAACTTGAAAGCTTCCGAGTCAGGTATGAACATCTGAAAATGGAAGAAGATGAAAGGATTTCTTCTTTTATGGAAAGAGTAAATGAAATTGTTTTGGGTATCAAATGTTGTGGAGGAACCTTGAGTGAAGATGAGATTGTTTCAAAAATCTTAAGAGGTTTGCCACCGGCATATGAAATGAAGGTTACTTCTATAAATGAGTTGGGAACAATGCCTAATACATCAGTAACTAGGGATACATTGATTGGAAAACTTTTAGCTTTTGAAATTGAGGAATTTGGTCTTGTTACTACTATAAAAATTGATTTGGCCTTCAAAGCATCAACATCATCTACTCCATCCTTTGAAAAATTAGACTAGAGAGCCTTTTATGCAAGAGAACTTGAAGAAACCAGGAAGGAGAATGAATAGCTTGAAGAACTTGAAGCACTATTTGCAAGAAAAATGCCAAAAGGCCTAATTGGAAGTAAGTATGAAGGCAAAGCACCCTTTAAATGTTTTAACTACAATAAGATTGGTCATATGGCTTCAAGATGCGCTGATAGACATGCTAGACTAAGAGAAGAAGCTAGAAGAACATACAAACCTAATCTTGAATATCAGAGATACAAATTTAAGAAAAACAAAGATAAATCTTGTTACATTGCTGATGAAGGTGTGACTGATGATTCTGATGAGGATCTAGCAGACAATGGATGGGTCTTTGTTGCTATAACAAAAGATCAACTGAAAAACTGATTTGGCCTTCAAAGCATTAACATCATCTGCTCCATCCTTTGACAAATTAGACTGGAGAGCCTTTTATGCAAGAGAACTTGAAGAAACCAAGAAGGAGAATGAAGAGCTTGAAGAACTTGAAGCACTATTTGCAAGAAAAATGTCAAAAGGCCCAATTGGAAGTAAGTATGAAGGTAAAGCACCCTTTAAATGTTTTAACTACAATAAGATTGGTCATATGACTTCAAGATGCCCTGATAGACATGCTAGAATAAGAGAAGAAGCTAGAAGAACATACAAACCTAATCCTAAATATCAGAGATACAGATTTAAGAAAAACAAAGATAAATCTTGTTACATTGCTGATGAAGGTGTGACTTATGATTCTAATGAGGATCCAGTAGACAATGGATGGGTCTTTGTTGCTATAATAGAAGATCAACCGGTACCTATTGCTCAACCGATAGGACAAGCCCTAGCAGCTAAAGTTGAATCAAAGGATGAATGGATTATTGATTCAGGATGCTCACATCACATGACTGGAGAAAAAGGTAAATTCTTGAACTTTCAAGAATACAATGGAGGTTTAGTAAGATTTGGAGATGACAAAGCCTGTTCAATCAAAGGTAAGGGTTCAATATCTCTTAATGGTAAACATAACACTGACAATGTCTACTATGTTGAAGGATTAAAACATAATCTTTGAAGTGTTGGTCAATTAGTTGAAAAAGGTTTTCAATTATAATTTAAAAATGGAAAATGCAAAATCATGAATAGAATTGGTTTGGAAATTGCAACCGGTAATCAGACTAGAGGTAATATCTTTCATTTGAATAATAGTGAAAAGGCATGCTTAATTGCACATATAGATGAAAGTTGGCTATGGCATAAAAGACTATGTCATGTAAATTTTTATTGCATGGTAAAAATCAATACTTCTAAGGCAGTTAGAGATCTACCTAAAATTGTGAAACCTCAGAATACAATTTGCAAGGAATGCCAATTTGGAAAACAAGTTAGAGCTAGTTTCAAAAGTATTCTAGAAAAATCCAATAATGCCCTTGATTTAATTCACACTGATTTATGTGGTCCAGCTAGAACTAAAAGCTTACAAGGTGATAGATATTTCATGCTAATTATTGATGATTATTCTAGAATGTGTTGGGTTACTTTTCTTAGAGAAAAATCAGAAGCACTTGGGAAGTTCAAACTATTCAAAGCAATGGTTGAAAATGAAACCGGTAAGAAAATTAAATGTTTAAGATTAGATCAAGGAGGAGAATTTCACGTCTAAAGATTTTAATACATTATGTGAAGTAAATGGAATCAAAAGACAGTTATCAGCACCTCAGACACCACAACAGAATGGAGTTGTTGAAAGAAAAAATAGAACTATTTTGGATGCAGCAAGAAGTATGTTATCAGAAGCAAATCTACCACATGTGTACTGGAGAGAGGCAGTAAGCACTGCTATCTATACATTCAACAAAGTTCACATCAAAGGTGAAACCGGTAAGACCCCTCATGAACTATGGTTTGGTAATACTCCTACTCTTATGTATTTCAAAATTTTTGGAAGTAAATGTTATATTAGAAGAGATGAGTATATTGGCAAGTTTGATCCTAGAAGTGATGAAGGAATATTACTTGGTTATTCATCTAAGAGTAAAACATATAGATGTTTTAATAAAAGATTACAGAAAATTGTTGAGAGTACAAATGTAAAGATTGATGAACAATTTAGAGGAACTTCAAGGTATATATTCTCTAAACCGGAAATAGAAATTATGAAAAATGGACCTACAATAAATCCACTGGTACAGAATGATGATCCAGTTACTCCGGTATCATCAGAGGATTCCACAGTAATTGAAGAACAACAATAGACTAAGACACCCCGTTATGTAAGACTGAATCATTCTGAAGATCAGATAATTGGAAGCAAATTTAAAGGAGTCATGACAAGAGGAAGATTGGCAAATGAAGAGTTATATCTTATTTCTCAAATTGAACCATTATCTATCAATGAGGCATGTGAAGATAAATTTTGGATTAAAGCTATGGAAGAAGAATTAGGACAAATTGAGAAAAATAATACTTGGACATTAGTTCCTGGGCCAAAAAATAAAAATGTAATTGGAAACAAATGGGTATTTAGAAACAAACTCAATGAAGATGGTAAGGTTGTTAGAAATAAAGCAAGACTAGTGTGTAAGGGATATTCTCAGAAAGAAGGAGTTGATTACAATGAAACCTTACTAGTAGCTAGAATTGAGGCAGTTAGATTATTCTTGGCTTTTGCAGCTCACAAGGATTACAAAGTTTATCAAATGGATATTAAATGTGCATTTTTGAATGGAGATCTTGAAGAGGAAGTCTATATTGAACAACCTAATGGATTTTCCTTGACAGATGACAATGATATGGTTTGTAGATTAAGAAAACCTCTGTATGGATTAAAACAAGCTCCAAGAGCTTGGTATGCAAGATTGGATAAGTATCTTTTAAAGATTGGTTTTACTAAAGGAAATGTAGATAGCAATTTATATTACAAAGTAACTAATGATGACATCTTGATTATTGAAGTATTTGTTGATGATATAATCTTTGGAGGAGAAGATGAATTATGCAAAGAATTTTCTCTTGAAATGCAGCAAGAATTTGAAATGTCTATGATCGGAGAAATAAAATTCTTTTTAGGATTGCAGATTTTATAGACTAATAAAGGCATATTTTTGAGTCAATCTAAGTACTTGAAATAACTACTTAAGAAATTTGGGATGGAGAACTCTAAACTGGTAAGCACACCTATGACTACAAATGACAAATTATCTCGAAGGGATGAATCTACACCTGTTAATCCAACTAGATACAAATCTATGATAGGAGGTTTACTTTATTTGACACAAATCAGACCTGATATTATGAATGCAGTATGTATAGTTTCTAGATTTTAGAGTAATCCTAGGGAAAATCATGAATCAACAATAAAAAGGATTTTTTGGTACTTACAAGGCACAACAAATCTTGGATTATGGTATCCTGAAGATGAAAATTTTTATCTATATGCATACACAGATGCAAACTAGGCAGGAGATGTGGATGATAGAAAAAGCACCACTAGAGGAGCATTCTTTCTTGGAAAGAGATTAGTTTCTTGGTTAAGTAAGAAACAGAGTTGTACATCTTTATCAATAGTAGAATCAGAATATGTTGCAGCAGCAACAAACTGTACACAAGTACTTTGGCTTAAGCAAATGTTGAAAGACATAAAGGTAAAATGCAAGGAACCTATTACTATATATTATGATAACACTACAACAATTGATATATCTAAGAATCTAGTATTACATTCTAAAACAAAACATGTTTCTATCAAACTAAATTTTCTAAGGGAAAAAGTTGAAGAAAAGGAGATAAAACTGGTTTATGTGAATACTAAAGAACAGCTTGCAGATATTTTCACAAAACCTTTGCCTAAGGAAACTTTTGAGTATCTCAGAGATCAGCTCAGAGTCATACCTCCACCTGTAGAGACTTAGATAGTTGATGATTGTCATCAATCGATAGAATTAAATGGAGAAATCTTTTATTTCGGTGTTTGATGAGGAAGCTACTTCTCAAGGGGAGTAGTTGGTATTTTTGTATGGACTTAAATTTTGTAGCTTTGGCATTTGATGTCAAAGGGGGAGAGATATATGGAAAAACACATTATCAATTGAGGAGAGATATCTATGGTGAAAATTGGTATATGATAACATAAAATAACTCATGTTGCTTCCAGGGGGAGAGATCATCACTTTGAGGAGATTGTTGGTTTTACACTTGGCATTTCTGTTTTGGCACTTTGATGGTTTTTCCATCTTGTGTTGCCATCAATGCCAAAGGGGGAGATTGTTGGTATTTTGGTATGGTTTTTTCATTGATGTCAACACCTACTAAATACACCTACTTTGGAGATCCAGCAACATTCACTAGCAAATAGTCAACTATGCAACAGTTACCGGTATATGATTAACTAGCAGGATATAATGTTCACCGGTACCTGGAATGACATGGAAGACACTTGGTAATGTTGAAGACATCATTTGGACACTTTATTTTGAATTAATAATCATTGATATATTCTTATTTGCATTTTTGCTTTTACCGACAAATAGGTCCAGATTATCTAGGGTTACACTGACAAGTTTATCTTTTCCAGTTCAGCATGGCACGCTATGGAGATGATTTATTATTGTTGTAAATGCATTAAGCCAACATGTTCAATCAGTTATTGCATCGGATATTGTATTGTTTGTAAAATATTTTTATTGTAATCTCTTGTAGAGCCGACCTACTAAAATTGGTCTTAGGGTATGGTATAAATGTAAGATCTTATTTGTAAGATCAAGTGTGGAATGCAAAAAAGATTCAAGTGAAAGTATATGCGAGATAAAGTAGAGGCATACATGAAGACATCATTTGAAGGTGAAGTTAGGATTTTGTAGAAGCATATCAACATTACACCGGTACTTAATTCAACATATGAAGATGCAATTTTGTGCAGTACATTCTTATTGGATTTAACCATCCAACTGTAGTCAGTGTGACTCGCATTTGTGATTAAGTAATGAGCTCTAGGCTGTTGGTATTTCTGCATGTGCAGACCCTTCTTGTACACTTACTATCTATAGTAGTATCATCTGACTGTGGGTAAGGTTTCCCACCGTGGTTTTTCCCTTACAGGGTTTCCAAGTACAAATATTGGTGTCATGTGTTGTGGATGACTTTGTGCTTATGTTTCATGCATTAATTCTTATCGGTATAGCAATTTACTATTAACACTATCTACCGACATACTTAACTAATTTACTGGTATTAAGGATTAAGTTGGTTAATAAGTTTTTGGTTTGAATTTATTAGACAACTGATTCACACCCCCCTCTCAGTTGTCTTTGAGACCTACAGCAAGTAGATGTAAATGAAAGAGTGAATTGTAAATCACCTCAAGGGAGGTTGTAGTAGCAATGTTGATAGAAATGATTGTGTGGAATTGAATGTTGGAATCAATCTCCTCTTCAGTGGTTGAATCCTTGAATTGAATGCAACACCTATCCTTGAAGGGAGACTTGAGAATGCTCAGTTCTAGTAAAGAATGTTAGAATGCTTGATGGCTTGTGAATTTCCCACTCAAACTTATCAGATTTCTAACTATGCAAATGAGAGGATGAATGCTACTTAAATACATGTTAGTAGGTTTGAATTTCATTATGGATCGACATCGAGGGAGTTTCCTGCCCAATGCACAACCAACAAATGCAACCCTAGGAAGGGTCCTACCCCAAAATAGGGTAGGGACAAGGGCACCACACCCTTGTCCTAGGTGGACAAGGGTGCCATGCCCCTATCCAAGGGGAGATAGTGGCACCATGCCCCTATCCAAGGGGGGACAGTGCCACCACGTCCCTGTCGTGCCCCTTTCTCTAGAGCAGAGTGTAGATAGGGTGATGCAAAGGCCAAGAAAGAATTTTCTCTACAAGCTAAGCAATCTCTGGTCTCCAATTATGCTAGAGGATTCGAACTTGTGTTCGTGAGGACCCTAATGTAGTAAAAATTGCTAGGGTTGAAATTTTATGACACTACAAATTGATTCACCCCCCCTCCTCTCAGTCTTCCTTCTTGGCTGTTGATAACAGTTTTGGTGTGAAGTATAGTGTATTGTGAGGAATATCTTAATATATATTGGAGGCAGTGAGCCAAAGGTTCTCTTAGTTGAATGATCCTAGAAGTTTGTTAGAGGTAAGGGGTCTAGGACAAATAATGATGCCAAAGTATTTTGGTGGGAATTCATAAATTGTTCATGATACTATGAGGTTGCAACCTCTTTTATAGGTAATCATTAAGGAGTAGTGAAATTCCTTTGGTTAAATCCATAAAACTATTATTCAGGGAGTTGTAGCTTTCCCTAGTTGTAGGCCTAAAATAAAGTTGTAAATCTATTTGTATTATTTTGAGGTTGGATTTGGACAGTAGCTCCAAGTAGCTTTCTCACCATGGTTTTTCTCTTTTTGGGTTTTCCACGTAAATCCAGTGTCTTCATGTGTAATGGTGTTGAATATTTTTCTTTTCATTATTGTTGATCTACTCTAAGAAATATTTGGTTTTTAGAGGTGTTGAAGGGTTTGATATTTGATTTAATATTAATAAACCCCACCCTCTTAGTATTCTAATATATCTAACAATTATTTTATGATTTTTAACATTATTGCATCAACACTTGGAGGACTTATCTAAAGAGAACTGCATCACCACCATTATCAATTGTAAGATATAATCTTGTCAATTCAACAACATTTTATGATGTAGCCTTTTCCCTACTAGGGATAACATGTATTTGTATTTTCATTATCATCATCATCATCATCTCTATTGTATAGGTGGGAACACTAACATAGGGTTTGAATTAGACAATTCCCTTTATATCACTTCACTTTCTCTATATTATGTGTAGGGATAACATGATAGCTAGAAATTGTAGAATTGCATAGAGAAGATTGAGATACATAATCCTAGACTTTGAAAATGACAAAACCCTAGACTGTGCTGAATAACTCAAGTGACCAACACTTTTAGGGTAAATTTTGGTGGGAAATATCTATATCTAACATCTTGATTGAGAATTCAAAGCCTCAATTGATGAAGACACATATAGGTATAGGGTGTTGGTCTCCATAAACAAACACTTTTAGCTCCAAAAATATGTAAGAGGTTCCTCTTTTTATTCAATTTCTATATCTATACTTTTGTGTTTTCTTCTAGTTATGCATTTGTCTGTTTATACAAAATATTGCCAATTTTGAATCTATTTCTTTAGACATTGCATTTTTTGTATTTAAAAAAATTTAAAAAGGGGCATCTCTCCTTTAGGAATGGAAATGAATCTTGTTGGTTTTTCCCTAATTAATATTGTAAGTAGTGAATAAATAAGATAAATTAGTTCAAATTCCTAACTTATGGCTATTGTTTCCAACATTTCAAGTTAAACAAACAAACAATGCACCTTTATTAGTGGGAGAACCAACTAAAGTTTAGCATATAACTTTATTAACAATTTTTATTACTATTTTCATGTTATTATTAGGAGAGCCTTCTATTCTTTATGATACACCTTCAAGTAATAGAATATACACAATCTCAACCAGCACAAAAGACTTGACATATCTATCTTTAGAAAATACATATTCTTTATGGCATAGATGGTAGTTTTAGAATATCTAAAAGTGTATACAAGATATCAAGTCTTCTTATCATTTGATTTATTTACTTCCTATCATGTTCAAATTATGGAGATTGATGGTTCAACCTTTTAATTATTGCAATGTATAAAAATAGGGTTTCATAAGTTTAGCTATGTAAACTAGGAAAATGACCTATTCCACACATATTAAATTAAAAGGAAAATGAACCCAATAAATCTACCTCAATTCTATTAGATAGAGGTATGATTACAAATTGGATTTGGTTTCCATTTGTTTGAGTTGAAGATGTAATTTTAATGCTAGATTTGGGGCAAATGATGGAAAATTGAGATATAATATTAATAAGTTCCAAATGTCATGTAGAGCTATAAAGTTGGAATTGAGAATAGGAAACAAATCAAAACTTGTGATTAAAAATTTGGTTTGAATGCACAAGACCAAGGTGCTTTGTAATGCCCACCAAAATACCCTAGAGAAAATAACTAATGTAACTAACAAATATAGATTTTTTTTTAAAAATTCACTAATGCCACACATAATGCTACAAGTACTCATATGCATTAGTCATAAGATTACATGAATGCATAAACATCTTAAACATAACCATATTATTAACAACATAATACGCAAGCGGAAATAATAATACAACAACTACCCATCCCTAGGATACCTCAATGCCATTACTTAACTAACAATAAGCATACCCATAATCATGATACCATTAACATCCACTACATTTAGTTCCTAATCAATTACTTTCTTTTTAATATGAGTATTTTGAACTATCAATGCAAATCCTACATAATCCCATTAACTTTTGAACTCATTTTAAAGCACCAAACCAAATATTCCTATTTCTTTCTTTTTTTTTAAACCATATAACATGATATAATCTTTTTGTTGCAAACATCATATAAATTTATCAGAATTATTTTCCTTTAAGTTAACCATACATTACTACAAACCACTCGTGCATATTCATATTCAAGAGAAAACCAATAATAGGGAGTAGCATCAGTTCCATTAAGAACATCTACCATAGTGCTAATATGTTCATTTAAAATTCTCTTTACATCCATAGATATGCATAAGATAATCTAATAACATTACTCATTCATTCAATTGTTTGCTTCCAATCCCGAATTATATACATAGTAAATATCCAATTACAACATAATTGTTACAATGATTACAACAATCATAATCTACTACATTATATCATGATCACAACCTACTACAAGTCATATCACATATGATTACAACATACATAAACACGTTACATAGTCTCTTTATAATTATATATTTCCTCATGACATAAGATAAATAATTATAATCTCAATTACATAGAAAAAGCTCCAAGAATCCACCAACATGAAGAAAAGATAAGAATCCACATCCACACATGTTAGCTTCTGATGAAGAACATCCCAATGGAAGAAGGCATCAAACCACTCAGCCATGTGGAACCAATAAGGAACCACCCCCCCATGCTAGGATATGACATATGGTTCCAACTAACACTCTAGACCTAGGCTGACACTGAACAACCAAGGGACTCAACAAGACATCCACAAGATTACAGCCATAATAATGAGTCAAATCACATCACAAGGATAATCACAAAATAATAAACTCCCAAAGGCATAATTAACAATGAAGGCATAAGGATAATGGACATATGTAGGGAAGATTGTCATCACAAGCTCGCCTCATGTGCAATCTGCCTCAACCTTGGAGCCAAACAAGGGAGATCGGTTTACCGCTCCAATGGTCTTCCCAACCATAGATCCTAAAACCATCTCCCTGGGACCTATAATTGGGTCATATAACTCAAATTTATTAGCTTGATTAAGTGAATCCTAATTATCCAACCCACTAATTAATTTATTAAGGTTGTCACTTACAATTAGACATAAACTCTCCATGTGGTTCCATGATAGGTCTAGACTGTAAGCATCCTTACTAGGAGCCTCTTAGATGTCTATTGCTCATGACCCCAGTCCTACACATGCAAGAGCCCACTCTCCCTAACTATGGACCAAGACCTTTGGGTGAAACAATAACAACATCACAAGGAGGCTCATACATAATCCACAAATAACAACATCACATTGATACAAAACTAAAGCATAACAATGACCATGAAGTCAACATGAAAATCAAGAGCTTCAACCATAAAAAGCACAACAATAAATAAGAGTAAGGAATGCACCATCTTACTTAAAAATATGCATATACAATCCTCAATAGTGAGGCATAACCATCCCATTGGCACTCACATAAAATCAACCTTAACAAGGCATTCTCCTTCTTGCTGGAGCTAATCAGCCTATATGCACAATCCTCAATGGCAAGGCACAACCATCTTGTCGAAGCACAAATCAACAATAAAATTAAAATGATACTGAACCATAAGCATCTTTGAGAAATTCAAGACAATCACAAAAAGCCTCTCGTACAAGCCCAAAATCCAAAAAGTGCACCATAGATTGACAAATGATCAAAGACCCATATACAAAGCAATTTAGCACATCCACCAATTAGATTAGCGCATCTGCAAAACATAGTAGCACATATATAGAACATAATAGCACATCTACTAGTCATAATGGTGCATTGGCCTAACATAACAGTGCATCTGCCTTTCAGAGTGGTGCCTATACTAGATTAAATAGTGCATACAATATATATTTTAGCACATATAACCAATTCTATAGCGTATATATAGCAGGGACTAAGAACTCTAAAAAAATAGATATAAAGACTCATAATTGACTCATAAGATTCACTAAGGCATAAATTATGACTCAAAACCAATCCAGGAGAGATGTAGTAATGAATATATCGCAAGGAACAAGTAAAAATCTCAACAATCAACCAAAGTTAGGACATAAGCTTTATTCCCAAATGCCACAAGAACTCATGACAACACCTAGTACAATAAATAAAAAGCATACAAATATTTAATTCCTCAATCTTAATACATATATTTCAATATTTATAACCTTTCTTCAATTATGTTTCCCAATCTTCCACAGACAATGTTTTAGTTGACACAGAAAATAATTCTTTTCAAAAATCAAAATACAAGAATGGAAAAAGATATACAACCTGAAAGTAGAGTGATGGTAATGCAATTGTAGAGGAGCGAAAATCTAGACCAACAAGCTTCCCAAAATCCAATCCAACCAAGGAATTCCAACTCCACACAATTCAAAAATCCAAAAGTTGCAGAAAAATATCTAGAAGCACTCTATGACAAAAGATTATAAAAGCGAATAAATAAAATCCCATTCAAAAACTATACAAGAATCCTAGCGAATCAAAATATTTGAATAAACTGTATTCTATACCAACCCCCTTCCAAAAATTGAGGTAAGAATATGAAATAATATTATTTACTTACCCCCAAATCTCAACCAATAAAATAATAGGGTAGGTATAAACATAATATTTAGTTACTCAATTAGTAATAAGAGAATGTCATAATATAATAACCAATAATAATAAATCTAAGCCCAATAAAATAAATCAAAGGTAATATAAATAAATACTCCAATTAAATATAAAACCACAAATAATATAAATAAATAAACAATTTAAATAATAATAATATCCATGTAATCACCATTCCCAAGAGGTCCAATCATAACAAGGGGTGGGTACATAAATAATCACAAATGAATAACCAATAAATAAAACAATAAGGGAAATAAAAAAATAAATAATCAAAGCAATAAATAAATAAATAAAGAAGATAAATAAATAAATAAACAATAGACAAATAAGAAAAATGGATAACAAATAAGTAATGTACGGACAAGCATAAATACTCAACCAGTAATTAAACAAATAAATAAATAAATAAATAGTCCAATAAACCAAAAGCTCAAATAATAAATATTCAATTAAACATTAGACCATAAAATAATAATAATATTAAATCATCGATTAAATAATAAATCAAATATTAATGTCATCCATTAATTTAATTTAATATTAAATAAACTATATAAACTGATTAATTATTAATTAATAAATATTAAATCTCAATAATAAATTAATAATAATAATTAAATATCTAAACTATACCATAAATTAATTTAATTTAATATTATTAAACTATACAATTAAATATTAATTAATCACGTAATCAAATACTCACAACACCTCAAGGCAACCGGACATGGGGTTGAACATCACAACACAAGACTCTAACCACCAACTAAAGCCACAATACTAACTGATAAGGATGACAACTTAAGACAAGAGTGCGTAAAGGGAACTCCTGTCATCTCCAACAACTTGCCATCTGAATAAAGATAGACTCAAACCTGTGAGACCAGGTGGAGTTGATGTCTGGTACCTGCAATCTTGCAATCACCGATAACTATGAAGCAACATATGTATATATGTATTTAAATATATATATATATATATATACATATATATGTATATATATATGTATATATATATATACATATATATGTATATATATATGTATATATATATGTATATATATGTATATATATACATATATATATGTATATATATGTATATATATACACATGATTAGGCAAGTGAGAGAAAATCGCAATGTCATATCATGCTCAAAGTGAGTGGTGTGACATCATCTCTATCACAAATACTAAGATAGTCGCAATCAACAAAGAATCATCTCGTCCATTACAATCATAAAGTGAGGTTAGCAATAATAAAATGTAATGTAATGTCCCGTCAGGAACCCTAAAGGAAAACATCATAATCTATGCAACTAAGGGTGAAATAATTTTTTTTTTTTTTATTAAGTGCATGAATTAAACCTTAGCACATCTAATAACACAGTGGAAGTCTAACACCTGAATTTCCTAAGGGTCACCAACAAATATTACTTCGTAAATTAAATATTTAAGATAAAATTTCCACAATGAAAGAATTCAAAATTCTTCAAAGCAATAATATAATATATACAACAGAATTAAGTAATTGAAATAGCATACATTACAATGTTTCTTTGCTTACAATATTCGAAAATACATGTTTCTAAAAAAATTACATCATGAGCTAAATTGTTACAAAATGAAAGTTACATAAAGTTTCTTTTCAAGACCTCTAGTTTTCAACTGAATAATGGTTAGGAACAAGAGCTGGTACATGAACCATGAAACAAGAACAATAGCAAAGCCCTTCCTCGCCTAAAGATACGTTCCAGTACATCCGATGGGAAGTGACACTACCACCCGACCATGTGATTCCGAAAAGGAACCACCCCACCGTGCTGGAGATAGTAGATAACCCTCAAGCAAGCAAAATAAAACAAGAATGAAAGGACTACAAGACTCCACTCACAATCATGTGACCCAACTCACAAAACACTAGTGACTCTAAGGAGAAAGTGTCATCACATGTCTTACGGTGGATACCATGGTACAGCCTCCATAGATCCTACCCCCATCTTGGGTTATCCTGGTAACCTCTCCCGAGCCTCCAATTCCAACTAAGACTCATGTGGTCCTTACCAATCCTCTCACGAAGACAAGATGGTAAGTTTTCCATTCCAGGCCTTCTCGCTACATTATGAGCCCTGTACTAGCACTCACCTATGTGCGAGGCACATTATTTTATTTAACTTTTATTCTACCCTTCCCTAATCATTTATTAGATTTTCACTTTCTTAACCAGCTTCCAACGGGTTATCCTGTCACCACTTCGGGCACGGCCCCTGCTCGAAAGCCACTCTCTCTTAGGACACTACAGGATAGTTCTATCTACAGAACTCTATGGCGACACAGACAGCCATACCCAATTTTGACCTACCTCGGATGAAAGATACATAATTACTAACCTAAGGTTGACCATTACGAACAACTCACAGTGGCTCATTTCCTTAAGGTTATACATCTAAATAACTGGCCAAAACATAGTACACAAGACATACTGACAACATGACTCAATGTACTTAGCTGTGACCACCATATAAACAAGGTAATCTTATGTACCAACACCTATCACACAATTAACTTGCAGTACAAATATACGTTGTCAAGACACGAAGAACAATTTGATCGGTATAACACAAAATTTAACACTTATTAACATGTTTAAGAGTTCAATTACTCTTGTTTGCTATTATAGGTACACAACCTCAATAATTTCCACTTATACCATAGACTAAGATTAAAATAGATATATTTATTTCATCAAAGAAGTCTTACAAGAAGACATAATACATTTCTCAATAGAATAATGTCTTTATTTTTTTTATTTTATTTTTTTACACTAGAGTGTTACATCATTCTTCCAGAAAAAATTGAGAAGTGCACTCGTCAGACTCTACATGATCTAAAGGAGTATATCCTTAAGATTTTCTTTCACTCAAGGGAAAGTACCCCACAGACTCATTATCACTTAAGGGGGTATACCCCTCCGACGAGTCAGAACTTATAACTATCGGCTTTTCTGGCAAGCACTCTAGCTTGGGTTCTTTTACTTTTTCAATAGTAACTTATTTAGTTGGACTCTAAATAGGACCTTTTTCTATCTCTTTTCTCTCTTCAAGAGCTGGGTTCTCTTTAGTAGGGTTGTCATCCACAACAGGCTTGACAAGTGTCAGAGAATCTTTCTTGACTTTCAAGTAATGAGCATATCCTGCTACGGATTTGTGAGCTGTCTGTTTGACATGTACCATCTCTGTAACGTATCAATAGTAAACTATTACTTCCTAGACTCTCCTAGAGCTACGTCTATTAAATCTTAATAACTAGGTTTTGAACGCAACCATATATTTCTTCCATATAATAACAAGTGTGAAATTTGAACTTAGACACTATTCCACTTGTATAGTCATAACGTAATCGCAACTTCTATTATATGATTTTAATTAACAATCCCTAATGATAAATAAAATATAACCATAACTATTTCATAAGCAAGACAATAAACATGACATATAACAGAGATTGTAAATATTAATGATCGTAAACTAAGAAATTCCTGACCTATTGAAATGTTGATCAATATGCAAGACCTCAATGCCCTTTCACCGATAAATGTGCCTTGCTTGCGATCCTTTTCACCAATACTTTCCAACTCTATCAAAAAAACAACTCTCTTGATACTTTCAAACAATATCCTCTCTAACTCTATTCTTCTTTCTACAATCCGCTGCCCTTCCTTGGATGCCAAAAATGACTTGTCCCTTCTTCCTCTTTACTCACACCCCTATTTATACTAAAAATCACCCATGACTACTCCTCAGTCTGGGGCTTAGTAATAGTTATCTACTAAAAGTCTTTTACTTCCATCTCTTCTTGTTCTTCCACGTAATGAGTCCATCTCCAGTTATCTATAGCTCTTTACGCTCCTTGATCATGGTTATAGCAATTATCGGTTGAATGGAGAGATTGGTACATTACATCAAACACTTATGTGTTTGTATTCAATGAATTGTGTGTTTAATCTGCCAGGTCTTGAGTCAACTAAGGTTTACGTTTCAGTCTTCACCTTGCATGCCAGTCTATTCCCCTCCCCAATCGACCAATCTGCAGTTAGATGCAATGAACTGTAGCTCGTGGAAAAGTTTGGACGTGGAGAAGTGGTTGTTTATTGCTTTGAACAACGAGAGGGCCAAGAGGTGTCATTGCCCGCTGATTGCAGTGTAAATGGAGGAAGAGGGAGTATGCGGGTTAATAAGAAGGAGGGTAGTCGGTGGTAATACCGACCCCTCCCTATATTAACGGGGGTGGTTGATATTACCATCGACCACCATTTACCTATTGCTAACTATAACCCTCACCACCTCCTATAAAATCAAATTTGTTTTATTTGTTTTAATATAATTTCATTATTATATTTTAATAATTAATTAATAACTTTCATTATAATATTTAATCATTAATCTTCATAACAATTTTACGTTTAAATATATAAATATATACTTTGATTTCAAATACTTATAACTAATGACTTTTTTCATATAGATTTATATTCGAACAATCGAATTATATATATATATATATATTACCCATTCGAAAAGCTTATTAAATATAATATATTTATAATTCTAACTATATACATGCATAATCCAAAAACACAATAATCTGATGGGCGATATCAACTACTGATAATACAATCACCTTATCTTAACTCCAATAACTACTTATAAGTGACTATTGCCCTCCGTGTATATAATGTCCTTACATATATTCAAACTGTAAAATTGCAACTATCGAGCTAACAAGTTAATAAAATTCATATCAACTCATACCAAGATATTAACTCGTCCTTTATAAACAATATTAAGTCACTAGATCACTTGACTCTTTTTCCTCCAAATACCAAAACTACTCTTTACTCTTATAGACATAATAAACGTAACAATTACCAATGACAAACAATAATTGGGAATACCAGACACGCAAACTGAGCAAACATCATGCGACTTTTATAAAGATCAAACAATAAAATATGAAGACCAAACCAATTGACAGAATCACTAACTGAAGGCACTCACCCGAGTGTAATTGACTAAAAATAGGGTCAACTACTATCTCCTTCACTTCCATCGAGAAATATAAGGCACACTCAGACCTGTGTAGCCAAGTGGAGACGATACCCCGTACCTACCCGATACTTGTACCTACAACATCCTGCATCATTGACCACACATGCATATATATATATAGAAATTTCAACATACACATCGATGAAGGAGAATCACGATGTTCCCTATCTCACCGAGATGAGTGAAGGAAAATCGTCCCCTTGCATCCCATACACTCACAGATACACAACACATAGTGCATAGATGAAGTAAAGCGTTAGTACATAGCAATGAACCATATAATGCCATAAAACATAAGTAGATAAATACTACAAATAAATCATATATCTCATAATCAGATAAAACATGGAACAATGTTATATAATTTTGAATAACAAATGATGATAATTGTAGTGTCGTAAATTGTACGCACTCGCTAGGGTGGTACAATTTCACACCTAGTTTAGCACCCGCCTTAGTGCATTTTACATTCTGCATTGCATTTCTCCTTAAGCAATTAATTAATCAAATTAATTAGGTCTAAGGTCCTATTTCATCATCCTCTACATCATAAAGTTGGGCCCTTTCGCTAAAGCGTGCCCTTTGCATTTTTATTCCTCCAATACACCATTCAGTCAAAAACCCTAATTAAGTCCTATTTCGAACTTGGGGGCTTGGTTTCGGGGTCAAAACATCTCGAAATCACCTGTAACTTTGGGATTCTCTCTAAAATCATCATATCCGACGGCCCTGAAATTTTGGTGAAAAATTGTCGGGACCGTGGTTCCCGGAGTGCACATGGTCCCGGACATTTTTCCCAAAATTTTAGGAGCACGATTCAATCATAAAATAAAGCTTAACCCCAAGAAATTGGCGGGATATTCAATCTCTAGGTCGGCCAAAAGACGAAATTACGATCTAGGGTTTCCTACATAAGAGCTCTCTTTCTTCATTTGAAGGGATCCGATTTTTGTTTTCAGGAACTTCATATGCAGCGAAAGAGTAGATCTTTGAAGACCTCAACAACATTCAACATCCTTCTATCAAGCACTTATCAATTTCATTCATCCATTTAGGGCTTGGAAGACATTGAAGAGCAATAGGAGATTACCAACTGAAGAATGGCTTGTACTCCTCCCTTGAGGGTTGGGTATGATTTCATGTTGTTTTCATGTCTTTGTATAAGCTTCAATACATCATTTATTCATGCTTTAGATCACATTGTATCTTGATTTAGAGCATTTACATTGTCATTTACAAGCAATTAGGGTTTACTTTCTAGGTTGCTCTAGTTTGCTTTCTTGCATTTTTAGACCTTGCACACACACTAGGTCTGCACACACAATACATTTTACAAAACAACTTGGCTATTCATGGAGGTGGAAATCACCAAAGTGGGGGTTTGACTAAGGCAAAACCCTATATAGCCGCCCATACACCCTTTTTCAGATATCATTGCAGGTTTCGGGATTCGGATGACGCTGCAGGATACAGATCCAGAAAGAACAGGTCGAGATAGGACCCTGCATCAAATTACAGAGCAGAAGACTGGGACAGGGGCCCTGGGTGTCATGGTCCTGCCAGGACAGGGGCACTAGGCACCCTGGTCCTTGGGACAGAGGCGCTGGGCGCCCTGGTCCTCCGGACAGATAGTTTTCAGACAGCTTTCCGATAGTGTTTCAGAGTGCAAAATGACAATTTCCGGTGCAGTTTTCAGGACAGAATTAGGACAGTGGCGCCCACGCCCCCATCCTGAACATTTTTAGTCTGATTTTGACTCCGGGTACACATCTGCATTCTTATTTCATCCTTGTATTTACAGTTGTTCATTGTTTAATCTCGATTCTGCAATCTTGTTATTAGTTCACACTTGCATTTTGGGATTAGGGTTTGAACTTGCATCATTTTAACTTTCAATTTCAACAAGGGAATAGAAATCCTAATAGATATCCCGTGGCTCTCTCTTTCACAAAAAGAAGTAGCCAATTGTGCGATATCTCTAGGCTCTTTCGTATTCTGTAATGTGTGTCAAATGGTAGGATTAGGGCATGTTGACCTAGTCTCGCTTTTTCCCCTACACATTTTGGTGAACCCGACGTGAATCTATCATTGCTTCCTCTTGCATTGCATTTGTTAGATCTAGATCTAGATTTAGTGTGTTTTCATTTCATTTTCATTAAAAGAGAAAAAGAAAAAAAAAAAGTGTGTTTCTTTGCATTTTGTGTTTAAAGTTTATGCAATCTTTTCAAAATGTCAGATTTTTATTTGCAAAATGTTCATGCTTTTGATGATTATTATAAGTATAGCCAAGAGGAATTAGATGAAGCTTTAGATGAGTTTTTAAACCCTAAAGATGCCAAACCTTCATTTTACCAAAAACTCATAAACCTTGTTACTATGCCATTTAGGTGTGATGAGAAAGATAAGTCGAATGATTCCTCTCAAGGATACATTCCTATCAACTCTTCCCCTGAAACTAGTAACATGGTTGTTTTCAATAATCCCCTCTATGAGGAGATGTCTCCTTTTGAATCAAAGGATAAACCTTTTAACCGATATGACCATGCTTTGTTGGATGATGCTCTTGATGACTTTGTGGCTTTGTCGAAATCTTTAAACAAGAACAAGACTTCTAAATTGGTTAACATGATAAATTTGAATGAACATAACAAGCCTCTCTTTGAAGTCCAAGGTGCTTATCCTTCTCCCACATTTCACGTTCCTAAATCACCTCTCCTTTTTGTCCAAGGAAGGTATGATCATGATTCCTTTTGTACCCCAAATAAACCAATCATCACCGTACAAGGAAGAAAACCTATAAGTCCTTATAGTTATGCCAAACAAATAACTAGAGAGAGTTATCATGCAGTTGCCCATACTTATCACACCCGAAATAATAGGCAACCTAATCCCCCTCCTGTTATTCCAGTTTCTCTTCCTAATCCTCAACCAATCCTTCCACAAGCTCCCCGTATTTCGCAAGTTATGGGTAAAGAATATGATCTCATAGAACAACTTAAAGCTACCCCTGCTAAGATATCCCTTTGGGATTTGATTCAAACTTCTTCCACTCATCATGGAATGTTACAAGATGCCTTGAAAGATCTGAATGTTCCTCCACCGAATACATCTAGTAATATAGCATCTTTGGTTAACTCTGTGATGAATCCTAAAGCTCAAATTGTGTTTACCCAAGATGAGTTGCCTACTAGTGAAATTCAACAACAATATGATCCCTTGATGATTGTGGTTATCATGAAAGACACTGCTATAAGACGAACACTAGTAGATAATGGCTCTGGCCTTAATGTATGTAGCATTAATCTATTGCATAAGATGAATGTGGATACGTCTCTTATTGAGCCTGACTCTCATCCCATTCATGGCTTTGACAATGTGGCTAAGACTTCATTGGGTATCATCACTTTACCTCTCACAGTAGGACCTATTACTTTGCCTACTCCTATCCATGTTATGTCGGGAAATTTAACATATAACTTGTTATTAGGGAGGCCTTGGATTCACAGCATGCAAGCTGTCCCCTCTACATTGCATAGACAATTAAAATTTGTTTATAACAATAAGACATATACTTTGATAGGTGATACTAATTTTCAAGCTTGTCTACAAACATCTACTTCCAAAGGGGGTTCTTCTAAGCCATCCTCATCTAGTGATGAATCTTTAAACAAGATACCTATCAATGAGTCTTCACTCTCTGATGATCAAAATTCTTTGGATGAGTCTGGAGCTCTTGAAGAAGATCCTTCTCGACTTGAAACTACACATAAAAAGGATTTTGATCCTGAGAAGGTTCTCGCAGAGGATGATTGGGGATCTCTTGATTTTAACCCTACCTTTGTAGGTGAATATAAGGTTCCTTCTAGAGAACTTAAAGTTGAAAAGAAGGAAGAAGCTGAAAATCATAAAGTTGAAAAGAAGAAAGAAGCTAAGAATCAATCAACCTTGCCTGAATCTATGAGTAATAATTTTGTGGTTGCTTCTCAAACTTCTTCTCCTCACACCTCTAATTATGAAGAGTTTGATTCTTTGTCTCATGAAAAACCACCTTCTCTTCCTGAAATGGCTAATCATTATGGTCGTGGTTTTCGCATTTTTGCTAAGCATGGGTATCATGGAAAAGGTTGTGGTGCTCATGAACAAGGGATAAGAGTTCCTCTAGAGACTAATTTTCACAATTATGCCTTTGGACTTGGCTATAATCCCTGCAAATGTACTAAATCTTTTAAAAGACCATCCATTAGTGTTAATGCTATCTCTACATCTTTATCAATACAACACCCTGAGTAGATTGATGGGGATCCTTTGGGTGATTGTGCCTTGGATATCTTCCCTACTGACGATGCTTTAGCTGAGTTCTTGGGAGGCTACAACACTCTTCCTCGTTATCATCACAATAGGGGACTCCCTTATTGTTTGAGCACTGAAGCCTATTTTGGAAAAGAGATCGATAATGATGAGATTGTGAAAGAATTCCCTCAGTTAAAAGATACTCCTCAACAAAGTAATCTTCTCATAAGTGACACCACTGATGTTAAGATGGATCCTTGCAATAAAGAGAAAGTTATTAAAATTGGGAAATGTTTGGATGAAGAGGAACGGAAACAATATGAAGATTTATTGCATGAAATCCCTAAGATCTTTGCTTGGACATACTCTGACATGCCTAGTATAGATCCTAAGATTGTCACTCATAATATTGTCTTAGTTCCCGATGCTAAGCCCGTGAAACAAAAGATTCAAAAAATGAATCCTAAGGTAGCTCTGCTTGTTAAGGCTGAGATTGAAAAGTTATTGGAGGCTGGATTTATTCACCCTATTGACTATTCCCCATGGATTTCAAATATTGTTGCTGTGGCTAAACCAGATAACAAAATAAGAATGTGTACCGACTTTCGGGATGTAAACAAGGCTTCTTTAAAAGACGATTTCCCTCTTCCAAACATTGACATGATAGTTGATTCTATGGCAGGACATGCCTTGTTATCCTTCATGGATGGTTTTTCAGGCTACAATCAAATTTTCATTAACCCTCAAGATCAATTCAAAACCGCTTTCACCACTCCTTGGGGTACGTTTTGTTGGATAATGATGCCTTTTGGACTTAAAAATGCCAGTGCAACTTATCAATGAGCGATGACCCTTATCTTTCATGATTATATGCATAAGATTTTAGAGGATTATGTTGATGATATTTTAGCCAAATCCTTTCTTCGCATGGATCATGTTAAAATCCTTCATCAAATCTTTTAAAGAATTCGTAAATATCACATGCGCTAGAATCCCCAAAAATGTGTTTTTGGTGTGGGTAGTGGAAAACTATTAGGGTTCATAGTTTCGCATCGTGGGATTGAGGTGGACACTAATAAAATAGATGCTATTGTTAACATGCCACCTCCTAGAAATGTGTCTCAACTTAAAAGCTTACAAGGAAAGATTCAAGCTATTCGTAGGTTTGTGTCTCAACTCGTGGATCATACCTTTCCTTTTACCCAACTCCTTAAAAAGGATATCACTTTTCAATGGAACGAAGACTGTCAGCAAGCATTTGAAGATTTAAAAGTGTATTTGGCTAGTCCTCCTATTCTTCAACTTGCCGAACCTTCTAAATCTTTCCTTCTATATACAGCTGCTTCCTCTCATGCTCTCGTAGCATTGTTGGCCCAACATGATAAAGATGGTAAGGAATGTCCGGTTTATTACATAAGTCATACCTTACTCGATTATGAGACCCGATATTCTGCGATAGAAAGACAATGGTTGGCCTTGGTGTTTGTGACTCAGAAATTGAGACATTATCTTTTAAATTCAGAAGTCCACGTCATGATAAAGTTTGATCCTTTGAAGCATCTTTTCTCTAAAACTGATTTATCAGGATGCCTAGCTAAGTGGGTTATGCTGTTAACTGAATTTGACCTTAAATTTGTTTCACAAAGAGCAATTAAAGGACAAGCATTGACCGATCACTTAGTTGAGGCCCCTTCACCTTTCTCCTTCCCTAACCCTAAGTCATTTCCCGATGACTTCATTCTTTCTATAGAGAAAGATGAAACTTGGGAGTTATACTTTGATGGCTCTAAGTGTCGTATGGGATCGGGGGCAGGTGTTGTCCTGATTTCTCCTACAAAGAAATATATTCCCTTATCTTATCATCTAAATTTCCTATGTACCAATAACATTGCTGAGTATGAGGCTCTTATAGCAGGAATAAAAGTAGCCTTAGCTCTGAATATAAAACACATACATATCTATGGAGATTCGCAATTGATTATAAGACAAGTAACAGGAATATATCAAGCAAAACAAGACAAATTATCACAATATAAAGATCTTGCTATCTCTTTATTACAAAAATTTGATTCTTATACCATGGAACCTGTTCCTCGAAAAGATAATCGACATGCGGATGCAATGGCATGTGTGGCTTCTCTTGTATCTCTAGAGGACCCTGTGGTCGATCTTAATTTTGTTATTCACAACCTTATTTCTCCAACTATTGTAGATGATTCTAGCCTGGTAACATGTTGTGATTTTGTAGATTTAGATGAATGGTTCTCGCATATCGTAAGATATTTGACCGATGGTACCTTTCCTGATTCCGCTAATAGGAACACTAGGGCTAGAATCCACAAACTGTCTGCTAGATATATCATCCTTTCTAATGTCCTTTATCGAAGGGGTTATGATGGTCTTCTCCTTCGTTGTCTTAACAAGTCAAAAATCCCTATTCCCCTTGAAGAGGCACATTCAGGTGCCTGTGGGGGGCATTTTGGGGGCAAATCCTTGGTTCATAGATTGCTTCGTATGGGATACTATTGGCAAACTATGCAGAAGGATTCCTTTTCATTTGTTAAGAAATGTCATCAATGTCAACAACACAATAATCTGATTCATGCTCCTGCCCAAGAACTTCATTCTCAAGTAGCTTCTTGGCCTTTCTCCGCATGGGGTTTGGATCTTATTGGAAAAATCTCTCCTCCTTCATCTCAAGGACACACCTTCATTATAACAGCAATAGATTACTTTACGAAGTGGGTCGAAGCTATTCCCCTTCGCTCTACTACTGCTGAAGTGATTTGTCAATTTCTTCTAGAAAACATCATTTCTCGATTCGGGATACCTTCCACTATTATCTCAGATAATGGGACATCGTTTAAGAACAAGGACGTGAAGAAATTCCTCAAGAAGTATCATATCAAACATCGATTTTCTACACCGTATTATCCTTAGTCAAATGGCCAAGCCGAATCATCCAATAAGATAATTGAACAAATTCTTCTCAAAACCGTGAACAAGCATGGTAAGGATTGGGGTAACCAGCTAATCTATGCTCTTTGGGCCTACCGAACGAGCGTACGAATTGCTACGGGAACTACTCCTTATAATCTTGTTTATGGTGCTGACGCTATTATGCCTTTAGAGTTAGAGATTCCATCACTTAGGGTTTCTCTCAAAGGTATAGTAGATGATGACTCTTATAGAGAACAACGACTTCAACAGCTTGAGATGCTTGATGAACAACGTATAAACGCTCTTGAGCATATTCAAGCGTATCACAAAACTCTACAACGAAGCTATAATGATAAGGTTATTCAACATTCCTTCTCAGTAGGAGACTTAGTCCTTTATGAGAATCAGCGCAATGTGAATGCCTTGCCTGCAGAAAAGGGAAAATTCAGTCCTAATTGGCTTGGACCATATATCGTTATTGAGGATTATGGATCAGGTGCTTACAAAATAGTGGATGTAGATGGTACGCCTCTTAAAGAACCTATCAATGCTATGCACTTGCGTAGATATTATGCTTAATTCTTCATTTCCTATTTATCTTCTTTTTCAATTCTTCAACATTGGGTAATATGTTAGTATCTCCTACTTAGAGCAAGATAGAATTAAATGTTATGGTGTTTAATCTATATTTCTTCATTCCTAACAAGCGTGTCTTCTTACTTTATAGTTTGTCTTGAATTCATTTATGTAAATTGTAAAAGATTTACATTTCCATTATGCTAGCATATTATACAATGTCTTTATGTGTTAAGCAGAATCGTATCATGTTGTGTTTAAGATCAAAATTAAATCACATTAGTTATATGATTCTTAGGCTTAATGCATATTTCTTCCCTATCATCAATGTAGTACTTGATTAAATATTTTAATTAAGTCACGCATGTATCAATTTAATCATGGAGCATTGAGAAATCAATCACATGAAAATTAAATTCTGAACATACATGTACATTTACCAAATGTATTAGATTTAATCAAAACAAAATATACATTGTTTTAAGCATTAAAGATAACACATTTGAGACCAAAAGAGAAGCATGTATATATACATATATATATGTGTGGATCGTATACAAATATAGGTCACCATATATCCAAAATGTGACCTCTCTTTTACATCATAAAATCATCTCCTATCCCTAGGACTAGTGGCTGGAGAGTGTCGACTGGATGCTCCCTCCTGATCTGGTCGTGAAGGTGGACCCATGGGTGTGTAGCGCGATACAGACCGTGAGTGACTCCGAGAGGAGCTCCTACGATCCCTATCCATAACGATCGCATGATAGGTGGTAGCCTCGGCCTGAGCTGCTGCTAGATCTCGCTACGCCTGCTGAAGGTCCTCTGATAGGACTCTCTCTCTCTCTCTCCATATGTCTACTTGTACTTGGAATGGGGAAAACAAGTCCTCATGCCGGCCCGCGTTCCCCTGAGGCCTATAGGCAATCTGTGAGGAACTAGGGATCTGTGCTATCATGGAAATGTCTGTCACTGCCTGCTGAATCAGGGAATGCCACTCCTGCACATTAGCTATAGTAGTAGAACAAATTTTTGTTAGTACCATTCTATATCACCAAAACACTAATCAATCAATATAAACCTACTATACCTGGATCTCCCTCACGCCAGTAGGGATCATGATATGGTAGCATCTATGCCTGGGAACCGCTAGGCTCCCCTCGCTCAAATAATCTGTGCACGATGGGTGTAGGCTGGACAGTACTAGGAACGGGTCTCCGTATCGCCTCATGTTCCCCCTGTTGGGGAATAAGAGGAGGATCCAAAGCTATGGTATCATCTCCTAAATGGTGGGGAGCTGCATCCGACTCCTCCTCCTCATCTCTATCCTCCTCCTCGTCATCCTCCTCGTCATCCTCCTCGTCATCCTCATCCTCGTCCTCATCTGCATCCTCACCTGCATCCTCCTCTTCCTCCTCTCTATCTGTGTCCTCCTCCTCCTCCTCCTCGGCACTGGGCTGATCGCCTGTAGGTGGATCAGGATCTCACGCCTCCTCATGACTCTCTCCCTCCTCTGGTTCCTCTGACCTGGATCCCTGGTCCTCGTCTCGGTCTCCATGTCTCCATGGGCCTGGATAGCCTGTCGAATGATCTGGTGGAAAGATAAGACCTAGATATGATCTCATAAACCATGAGACGTACCTGTGCTGTGCTCCAGGCTCTGCAGAATAATCAGTGACTACATCCTGATCAGATCCCTCTATATCTGTGGTCTCGATGTCATCTATCATCGGTCTTGCTACTGCTCTAGGTCTGGGAAGGACCCGTGAGTGTCGAGTATAGATGGGCACATCGGCTGGAACACACTACTCTAGCCCAAACTGCCTCTGTACTCGGTCAAAGTAGAAAAGGACTATGATGTGTGAATATCGTCCCCACAGTAGGCGGTTCCTCTATAGGCATGCTAACTGTCTCTCCATACCCTCCCATCTGTGCATCCATAGGTAAGGTCTCCACACTGTCACCTCGACTGTCAGTCTGTCAAAAATCACTCTCCAGTATAACAAATCTCCAAATCTCCACTCGCTGGTAAGTGGATAAGCAAACACCCTAGGACGCTCGCTAGCTGTACTCAGCGGAAAGCTGACGGGCCTGGTGCATGTGAAGTGCTCTAAAATCCACACCTGCAGAAGTGTGCATGTCATCAAACTAAAACCCTGTCCGAATACATACTCCTCAAGGTCGTGATAGAGATGTGCAAGCATACTCCGACCCCAAGCATACACTCTCTTGTGTCTCTCCATCACTCTGATACACCATGTGAGACCCCCATGCATGTGCGTCCCTCGCCCATTAGGGCAAACAGCTAGTGCTATGATGGCGATCATAAGGCATCTCAGAAGTGGTACCTCCCCTGTAGGATGTAAGAGCTAGCTGACCATGATGCGACCTCTCGTCTCGCTCGGCATGACTCTCCCTATGCAGTACACCTTCTCTCTCTGATGATCCTCCGCTGACTGATCGGTCGCGTATGTAATAGTCGCTCCTCTGATAGGAAGATGAAGTATATGGTACACATCCTCAAGTGTAACTGTCAGCTCTCCTACTGGAAGGTGAAAAGTGCATGTGTCAGGATCCCATCACTCCATCAATGCCATCAGCATCGCAGGATGGAACCGAATGGCTGGCATGAGAATCACATACCACAATCCCACAATCGATAGTGTGTCTCTCTCTACCTGAGTCAGCCGCAGAATCTGATCTCACAAACTATGAAGAATATGTCCCGCTGTATGCTCTCTCATGTACGAGAGACCTTGCAACACAAAAACACAACCGTAATCAGTACTCGATCATCAAAATTGCTCATGCAAACTGTCGAACATTGTATGCCAGCCCTGAAACCCCTCACCAAGCCCTCATTGGGGACCATGGTGCCCTGATGGGGACCATGGCACCCTATCAGGGACCATGGTGCCCTGTCAGGGACCATGGCGCCCTGAGGGGACCATGGCGCCCTGTCAGGGACCATGGCGCCCTGAAGGGACCATGGTGCCCTGAAGGGACCATGGCGCCCTGAGGGGACCAGGGCACCCCACAAGGACCATGGCACCCTGGGTGGGCCCCAGGTCAGCCTTCAAGGCCTACATACAATCACAAAAAAGTCAAAATGCGAAAAAATCAAAAGTCAAACGTTCAGTCAACTCACCTCGTCCAGTGGCTCGTCGTCGATCATGGCCTGGCATAGGATCTCGATCCTCGTGGGACGCTCCGGTCATCATGAAGGCATGATGATGGCTACGTGGGCTCCACTGCAATGAAAAGTATTCAGAAATCAACAAAGTGACAAATGTGAGTGTCACTTTCAAGGTATATACTTTCATTTCCTTATCTTTACTCTTGAAACCCTAAATTTTCTCTATCATTCATTTTATCATAACTCGAGTTTGGGAGATGTGATTTTTGAGCCGTTTGTTGCGTTGGAATCGTATTTTCATTCCCCTACTCTTGGGATGTTCCAACAAGTGCTCTGATGAAGCCTATTTAGTGAACGTCCCTCATCAATCCTCTCTTACACAATTTGTCGCAAGTAAACATGCTATCTTGTTTCACCTCCCTAATAAGCAAGTCGAAATAGGGGGGGCATATAGCTACTCACAGATTTCATCACCTTCCTTAGTAAGCATTAGGTGATTTTGTGATCTAACGTGTGTTTTGTAGGGTGTGGTTCCTAACTATGTACTGCAGATACCGCTGGGGGCTTCATCCGACAACTTATGGATATATCCTTTTTCAAATGATGTTTACTTTTCTGTACTTTAGCTTGCATATGCATGTAGTACTCATATGACTGCTAAAGTGGGGGCTAAATGTAGCGTCGTAAATTGTACGCACTCGCTAGGGTGGTACAATTTCACACCTAGTTTAGCACCCACCTTAGTGCATTTTACATTTTGCATTGCATTTCTCCTTAAGCACTTAATTAATCAAATTAATTAGGTCTAAGGTCCTATTTCATCATCCTCTACATCATAAAGTTGGGCCCTTTCGCTAAAGCGTGCCCTTTGCATTTTTATTCCTCTAATACATCATTCAGTTAAAAACCCTAATTAAGTCCTATTTCGAACTTGGGGGCTTGGTTTTGGGGTCAAAACATCTCAAAATCACCTGTAACTTTGGGATTCTCTCTAAAATCATCATATCCGACGGCCCTGAAAATTTGGTGAAAAGTTGTCGGGACCGTGGCGCCCGGAGTGCACATGGTCCCAGACATTTTTCTCAAAATTTTAGGAGCATGATTCAATCATAAAATAAAGCTTAACCCCAAGAAATTGGCGGGATATTCAATCTCTAGGTCGGCCAAAAGACGAAATTATGATCTAGGGTTTCCTACATAAGAGCTCTCTTTCTTCATTTGAAGGGATCCAATTTTTGTTTTCAGGAACTTCATATGCAGCGAAAGAGTAGATCTTTGAAGACCTCAACAACATTCAACATCCTTCTATCAAGCACTTATCAATTTCATTCATCCATTTAGGGCTTGGAAGACATTGAAGAGCAATAGGAGATTACCGACTGAAGAATGGCTTGTACTCCTCCCTTGAGGGTTGGGTATGATTTCATGTTGTTTTCATGTCTTTATATAAGCTTCAATACATCATTTATTCATGCTTTAGATCACATTGCATCTTGATTTAGAGCATTTACATTGTCATTTACAAGCAATTAGGGTTTACTTTCTAGGTTGCTCTAGTTTGCTTTCTTGCATTTTTGGACCTTGCACACACACTAGGTCTGCACACACAATACATTTTACAAAACAACTTGGCTATTCATGGAGGTGGAAATCACCAAAGCGGGGGTTTGACTAAGGCAAAACCCTATATAGCCTCCCATACACCCTTTTTCAGATATCATTGTAGGTTTCGGGATTCGGACGACGCTACAGGATACAGATCCGGAAAGAACAGGTCGAGACAACACCCTGCATCAAATTATAGAGCAGAAGACTGGGACAGGGGCACTGGGTGCCCTGGTCCTGCCAGGACAGGGGCGTTGGGTGCCCTAGTCCCTGGGACAGAGGCTCTGGGCGCCCTGGTCCTCCAGACAGACAGCTTTCAGATAGCTTTCCAACAGTGTTTCAGAGTGCAAAACGACAGTTTCCGGTGCAGTTTTCAGGACAGAATCAGGATAGTGGCACCCGCGCCCCCGTCCCGAACATTTTCAGTCTGATTTTGACTCCAGGTACACATCTACATTCTTATTTCATCCTTGTATTTACAGCTGTTCATTTTTTAATCTCGATTCTGCAATCTTGTTATTAGTTCACACTTGCATTTTGGGATTAGGGTTTGAACTTGCATCATTTTAACTTTCAATTTCAACAAGGGAATAGAAATCCTAATAGATATCCCATGGCTCTCTCTTTCACAAAAAGAAGTAGCCAATTGTGCGATATCTCTAGGCTCTTTCGTATTCCGTAATGTGTGTCAAAAGGTAGAATTAGGGCATGTTGACCTAGTCTCGCTTTTTCCCCTACACAATAATGTATCCACATAGAATAACAAGAACAAAATATTGGTTCAAATGAGTAGGGGTACTACATTCTCCCCCACAAGACTAGGCTTACTCCTGGAAGCCTAAAACAAATATGAATATAACTCTCTCATCTTCACTGCATCCTCCCAAGTTGCCGAGGTCTCATCATTTGGGTCCCATAGGACCGTTACCTGGTCGATGGTGTGACCCCTGAGGATCAAATCCTGACGCTGAAGAATGTGCATGAGTTCCATGGAAAGCTGCCCATCCTCGACCTACAAAGAGTTCCAATCAAGAACATGTGTCACATCAGGGTGATAAGGTTGAAGAACTGAAACATGAAAGACATCGTGGATGTGGGATAGACTAGGTGGCAAGGCAAGGTGGTAAGCAACAAGACCTATCCTCTCAAGAATCTCAAAAGGGCCAACAAATCGAGGCACCAACTTAGAACCCTTTCCATAATAGATCAGACTCTTCCATGGATGCACTCTGAGAAACACATGGTCGCCAATAGAAAATTGATGATCTATCCTATGAGCATCTGCATACTTCTTCTGCCTATCCCGTGCAACTACCAAATGCTCTCGAATTCGCCCAACCTATTGCTCCATCTCCCAAAGAATATCTGGACCTATAAGCACCCTATCCTCTAACCAATCCCAACTCAAGGGAGTATGGCAAGGACGACCATATAATGCCTGAAAGGGGGACATACCTATGGAGCTATGATATCCATTGTTATATGCAACCTCTACAAGGTAGATATAATCCTCCCAATGCGACTGCTGGTCCATAACATACATGTGAAGCATGTCCTCCAAAACCTAATTCACTCTCTCTGTCTGACCATCTGTCTTTGGGTGATAGGCTGAACTAAAGTTCAACTGAGTCCCCAAAGCATGCTGAAGTGAGGTCCACAAAGCTGAGGTAAAGACAAGATCTCTATTAGAGATGATCCACCTCGAAACCCCATGCAGTTTCACTACTTCTTCCAAGAAGACTTGTGCCACCACTGTTGCTGTATAGGAAGCTCAAATAGGAACAAAATGAGCAATCTTAGTCAACCTATCAACTATGACCATGATGGCATCATGCCGACATGAAGAGACAAGCAACCCAACAATGAAATCCATGGAAATGATATCCCATTTCCAATCTGATATCAAATTAGGCTGAAGAAGCCCTACCGGGTGTTGATGCTATGCCTTCACCCGCTGACATTCTAAACACTTTGACATGAAATCAGAAATGTCACGTTTCATGCCTTCCCAATGATAAATTTGTCTAAGATCTGCGTGCATCTTCTTGACACCTGGATGTGCCGAATAAGGTGCACGATGGGCCTCAGTCATGATCAAGATGTGAAGACCCTCTAAAGAAGGTACATAGATCTACCCATGGTGATGAAGAAGTCCATCTGCCTCAAGATTATATCCAAAATATCTTCCCTCTAAAGGCCTTCTGGACTCTATCATGGTTCTAACATCTTGATACCAAGTATCCTGAGGGAGAACTCTGAGAATCCTCTCTCTTAAGTCAACTCCAAGGGACAATACCAAAACTTCATGCCGCCTACAACTCAAAGCATTTGCCACCACGTTCTCTTTCCCCTGAATGTATTGAACATCAAAATCATACTCACAGAGAAATTCCATCCATCTCTGTTGTCGAGCATTCAAGTTCAGTTGTGTGAAAATATACTATAGACTATGATGATCACTATGCAGTTCAAAATGGTGCCCTAACAGAAAATGACGCCATCTAACCAAAGCATGAACTACAGCTACCAACTCCAAATCATGAACTGGATAGTTCAACTCATGGTTCTTGAGTTTTTGAGACTCATAAGCAACCACTCATCCATCTTGCATAAGCACTGCACCTATACCTTCCAAACAGGCATCTGTGCATACTATAAAATCTCTAGATGGATCAGGAACTGCCAAAATCAGAGCACTGACAAGGAGTTCCTTCAAGGTACAAAAAGCTGACTCACATTGTTCTAACCAAACAAACTTCTTCACTTTCTACTATAGAGAAGTGATTGGGTGACCTATCTGGGAAAAGCCTTGAACAAATAGATGGTAGTATCCGCCCAAACCCATAAAAATCTGAACTTCAGAAATGTTGGTTGGCATTGGCCAATCAACAATGGCTTGGATCTTTGAAGGATCCATGGATACACCTTCCCCTGAAACTATATGACCAAGATAGTTTACCTCAGATTGAAAAAAATCACACTTTGCCAAATTAGCATAAAGCTGGTTTTCCCTCAAGCACTGCATTACCTATCGTAAGTGACCTTCATGTTCTTCCATAGTTCTAGAATAAATTAATATGTCATCTAAGAACACAAGGACAAAATGATCAAGGTAGGTGCAAAAAACCCCATTCATGAGGCTCATGAAAATTGAAGGTGCGTTCGTCAACCCAAATGGTACTACTGTGAACTCATAGTGACCATAATGAGTGCAAAACGTTGTCTTATGAATATCTGCATCCTGGATATGCAACTGGTGATATCTAGATTTCAGGTCCATCTTAGAGAATATCTTGGCTCCCTTTACCTGATCAAAAAGATCATCAATATGAGGCAAAGGATATCGATTCCGGATGGTTACCTTATTCAGTTGTCGGTAATCAATGCATAACCGAAGAGAACCATCCTTCTTCTTAACAAAGATAACAGGCGCACCCCAAGCAGAAACACTAGGACGAATAAATCCCTTGGCTAACAATTCTTCTAGTTGTAACTTCAATTCACTCAACTCCTGAGTGGTCATCCGATATGGAGCTCTCAAAATAGGTTCTGCACCAGGAACCAAATCAATGTGAAAGTCTATGTCTCTCTTTGGAGGCATACCAGGAATATCCAATGGGAATACATCAGCATACTCTTGAAGAATAGGGTGACTATCAAGAGTGATTTCTCAACTCTTTAACTCATCCATGTCCTCAAGAGTAACTGCAAAAAGATCACACCCTCTACGCATGCAGTGCTTAAGTTGCATAGCAGAGATCATACGTAAGGATATTGGTCTCTAAACTCCAACAATTTTCAATTCCTTGCCAAGGTCATCTAAACACTCCACTATCTTCTTGCGAAAATCTATGTGAGCATTATGAGAAGATAGCCAATCCATCCCCAACACAACTCCATAAGAACCCAAAGGAATGACTCGAAGGTCAACTAAAGTAACTATGGTTCCTAGATTCAACTACAACTGGGAATAAAGGCATCTACAGAAACATGGACACCTATAGCCAACTCTACTTGCCACCTATTCATCTCCTTAGCAGACGTGAGTCAACACCGCTCCATAATAGATGAAGAAATAAAAGAATCTGAAGCACCAAAATCAAAAAGTATAGAGATAGGGATTCCACACAACATACCTGCTGCTTCTATAACTGTACCCTGATGATCAGCTTGGCAGTTATCCACCACTGCGAACACTCTATGAGATTTGCCTGCATCTCCCACTATAGGCTCTGACACTGCCGGCCGTTGACTACCTATGTTGTGGAAACACTGAGAACACTGCGTAGCTCTATGACCATACTGCCCATAAGAGAAGCAAGCTCCTCTATTACTTGTTGGACCACTGGATTGCTGAAAATTTCCTTGGCTAGGAGCATGAGATGCACTTTGCGAGGATTCCCCTGTAGGGCCCTGTCTGCCCCTCTGCCAATTTCTATTTTTCTTAAATTGAGCATTGCCACCCTTCTAGCTTTGGAACTATTTCGGTTTTGATTGTTGTTGCTGCTATGGTCCACCCTTAGCAGGTGCCTGAGGAGTCCTAAATGGTGTAGCTGACTGAAACTAATTACCACGAGCTCTATTCCCATTGGAAGGAGCACTCCCTATTTGCACACCTGTTTGCCCACCAAGAGCATGGCTAAGGTTTAGCTCTACCAATCGGGCCTTTGCCATAGCTGTCTCTACTGAAGTTGGCTCAAACACCCTAACACCTCCACTAATGCGATCATTCAAGCCCCTCAAGAAATGTTGTACAAGCATAGCCTCATCATTACCAATTCCAGCATACTACTTGAGCTCATAGAATCTATGCTCATACTGGTCTACCATCATACCATACTGTCATAGTGCATGGAACTCATCTGCCCGAGTCTATCTCCACTGGGGCGAGAGAAACCATGCCCTGAATCTCTCCAAAAATAGCTCCCATGTCATGGTGTTAATGCACACACCGATCATTTCCTCCTCCAGTCTCCACTAGATTGACACAAAGTTTTCAAGATGCATAATAGCACATCTTGCCTTGGTGTTGCTACTATATGGGAACATAACAAAACACCTATCCAGACTGATAAGCCAAGTCTCTACCTCAAGACCGGTACCCATACCATTAAAGAAAGGAGGGTTGGACCTCATCAAGTCCTTTATGTGACCCAAAGAAAGTAGATCTTCATTGATTGCAATCCCTCTCCTTCTAAGTGATCTTTCCCTCTCTCTCTCTTCTGGAACTGGCTGAACAACCTCATGCCTAGGGCCTAACCTAGCAAGAACCTCCTGAAACATTTGTCTCTGCTCTTCCCTTTTGGGAACCTGTTCTTCTGCACGAGGTAAGTCCTGATGAATAGACTATTCTGGCTCAGCACTAACACGAGTAGGTGGTGGTGAAGGACTATGATGATCAGAACCACGACCTCATCCTCCACCTCTTCCTCTACCTCTGCCTCTATTATGATCACCCATATGGCCACCTCCCCTAGCTCTCCTAGCCATGACCGAGTACTACAAAAGAGAAAAGATTCAGATTTATGACAAGGATAAACAAGGAAAACACAAATGTTAAGACCTAAATTAAAAAAAACTCAAGTTGAATAGGCACACTACAAACCCAGAGTACCCAGTGTTGAAACTTGGGCTCTGATACCAAATGTAATGCCCCGTCAGGAACCCTAAAGGAAAACATCATAATCTATGCAACTAACGGTGAAATAATTTTTTTTTTTTTTATTAAGTGCATGAATTAAACCTTAGCACATCTAATAACACAATGGAAGTCTAACACCTGAATTTCCTAAGGGTCACCAACGAATATTACTTCGTAAATTAAATATTTAAGATAAAATTTCCACAATGAAAGAATTCAAAATACTTCAAAGCAATCATATAATATATACAAAAGAATTAAGTAATTGAAATAGAATACATTACAATGTTTCTTTGCTTACAATATTCAAAAATACATGTTTCCAAAAAAATTACATCATGAGCTAAAATGTTACAAAATGAAGTTACATGAAGTTTCTTTTCAAGACCTTTAGTTTTCAACTGAATAATGGTTAGGAACAAGAGTTGGTACATGAACCACGAACCAAGAACATCAGTGAAGTCCTTCCTCACCTGAAGATACGTTCCAATTCATCCAATGGGAAGTGACACTACCACCCGACCATGTGATTCTGAAAAGGAACCACCCCACCGTGTTGGAGATAGTAGATAACCCTCAAGCAAGCAAAATAAAACAAGAGTGAAAGGACTACAAGACTCTATTCACAATCATGTGACCCAACTCACAAAACACTAGTGACTCTAGGGAGAAAGTGTCATCACATGTCTTACGGTGGATACCATGGTATAGCCTCCATAGGTCTCGGCCCCCATCCTAGTAACCTCTCCCGAGCCTCCAATTCCAACTAAGTGTGGTCCTTACCAATCCTCTCGTGAAGACAAGGTGGTAAGTTTGCCATTCCAGGCCTTCTTGCTACATTATGAGCCCTGTACTAGCACTCACCTATGTGCAAGGCACATTATTTTATTTAACTTTTATTCTACCCTTCTTAAATCATTTATTAGATTTTCACTTTCTTAACCAACTTCCAATAGGTTATCCTGTCACCACTTCGGGCACGGCCCCCGCTCGAAAGCAACTCTGTCTCTTAGGACACTACAGGATAGTTCTATCTACAGAACTTTATGGTGACACAGATAGCCATACCCAATTCTGACCTACCTCAAATGAAAGATACATAATTACTAACCTAAGGTTGACCATTACGAACAACTCACAGTGGCTCATTTCCTTAAGGTTATACATCTAAATAACTAGCCAAAACACAGTATACAAGACATACTGACAACATGACTCAATGTACTTAGCTGCGACCACCATATAAACAAGCTAATCTTATGTACCAACACCTATCACACAATTAACTTGCAATATGAATATACGTTGTCAAGACACGAAGAACAATTTGGTCGGTATAACACAAAATTTAAAACTTATTAACATGTTTAAGAGTTCAATTACTCTTGTTAACTACTATAGGTATGCAACCTCAATAATTTCAACTTATACCATAGACTAAGATTAAAATAGATATATTTATTTCATCAAAGAAGTCTTACAAGAAGACATAATACATTTCTCAATAGAATAATGTCTTTATTTTTTTTTATTTTTTTTTTGACACTAGAGTGTTACATCATTCTTCTGGAAAAAATTGAGAAGTGCACTCGTCAGACTCTACATGATCTAAATGAGTATATCCTTAAGATTTTCTTTCACTCAGGGGAAAGTACCCCACAGACTCATTATCACTTAAGGGGGTATACCCCTCCGACGAGTCAAAAATTATAACTATCGGCTTTTTTGGCGAGCACTATAGCTTGGGTTCTTTTCCTTTCTCAACACTAACTTCTTTAGTTGGACTTTGAATAGGACCTTTTTCTATCTCTTTGCTCTCTTCAGGAGCTGGGTTATCTTCAGTAGGGTTGTCATCCACAACAGGCTTGACAAGTGTCAGAGAATCTTTCTTGACTTTCAAGTAATGAGCATATCATGCTACGGATTTGCAAGTTGTCTGTTTGACATGTACCATCTTTGTAACATATCAACAGTAAACTATTACTTCCCAGACTCTCCTAGAGCTACGTCTAATAAATCTTAATAACTAGGTTTTGAACACAACCATACATTTCTTCCATATAATAACAAGTGTGCAATTTGAACTTAAACACTATTCCACTTGTATAGTCATAACGTAATCGCAACTTCTATTATATGATTTTAATTAACAATCCCTAATGATAAATAAAACATAACCATAACTATTTCATAAGAAAGACAATAAACATGACATATAACAGAGATTGTAAATATTAATGATCGTAAACTAAGAAATTCCTGACCTATTGAAATGTTGATCAATATGCAAGACCTCAATGCCCTTTCGCCGATAAATGTGCCTTGCTTGCGATCCTTTTCACCAATACTTTCCAACTCTATCAAAAAAACAACTCTCTTGATACTTTCAAACAATATCCTCTCTAACTCTATTCTTCTTTCTACAATCCGCCGCCCTTCCTTGGATGCCAAAAATGACTTGTCCCTTCTTCCTCTTTACTCCCACCCCTATTTATACTAAAAATCACCCATGACTACTCCTAAGTTTGGGGCTTAGTAATAGTTATCGACTAAAAGTCTTTTACTTCCATCTCTTCTTGTTCTTCCATGTAATGAGTCCATCTCCAGTTATCTATAGCTCTTTATGCTCCTTGATCATGGTTATAGAAATTATCGGCTGAAAGGAGAGATCGGTACATTACATCAAACAATTATGTGTTTGTATTCAGCAAATTGTGTGTTTAATTTGCCAGGTCTTGAGTCAACTAAGGTTTATGTTTCAGTCTTCACCTTGCATGCCAATCTATTCCCCTCCCCAATCGGCCAATCTACAGTTAAATGCAATGAACTACAGCTCGTGGAAAAGTTTTGACATGGAGAAGTGTTTGTTTATAGCTTTGAACAACGAGAGGGGCAAGAGGTGTCATTGCCCGTTGATTGCAGTGTGAATGGAGGAAGAGGGAGTACGTGGGTTAATAAGGAGGAGGGTAGTCGGTGGTAATACCGACCCCTCCCTATATTAAGGTGGGTGGTCGATATTACCATCAACCACCATTTACCTATTACTAACTATAACCCCCGCCACCTCCTATAAAATCAAATTTGTTTTATTTGTTTTAATATAATTTCATTATTATATTTTAATAATTAATTAATAACTTTCATTATAATATTTAAACATTAATCTTCATAGCAATTTTACGTTTAAATATATAAATATATACTTTGATTTCAAATACTTATAACTAATGACTTTTTTCATATAGATTTATATTCGAACAATCGAATTATATATATATATATATATATATATATATATATATATATGACCCATTTGAAAAGCTTATTAAATATAATATATTTATAATTCTAACTATATACACGCATAATCCAAAAACACAATAATCCGATGGGCAATATAACTACTTATAATACAATCACCTTATCTTAACTCCAATAACTACTTATAAGTGACTATTGTCCTCCGTGTATATAATGTCCTTACATATATTCAAATGATCGAATTGCAACTATCGAGCTAACAAGCTGATAAAATTCATATCAACTCATACCAAGATATTAACTCATCCTTTATAAACAATATTAAGTCACTAGATCACTTGACTCTTTTTCCTCCAAATACCAAAACTATTATTTACTCTTATAGACGTTATAAACGTAACAATTACCAATGACAAACAATAATTGGGAACACTAGACATGCAAACTGAGCAAGCATCATGCGACTTTTATAAAGATCAAGCAATAAAATGTGAAGACCAAACCAATTGACAGAATTACTAGCTGAAGGCACTCACCCGAGTGTAACTAACTAAAAATAAGGTCAACTACTATCTCCTTCACTTCCATCGGAAAATATAAGGTACGCTCATACCTGTGTAGCCAGGTGGAGATGATACCTCGTACCTACCCAGTACTTGCACCTGGAACATCCTTCATCACTGACCACACATGCATATATATATATAGAAATTTCAACATACACACCGATGAAGGAGAATTGCAACGTTCCTTGTCTCACCTAGATGAGTGAAGGAAAATCGTCCCCTTGCATCCCATACACTCATAGATACACAACACACAATGCATAGATGAAGTAAAGCGTCAGTACATAGAAATGAACCATATAATGCCATAAAACATAAGTACATAAATACTGGAAATAAATCATATATCTCATAATCAGATAAAACATGGAACAATGCTATATAATTCTGAATAACAAATGATGATAATGTATCCACTAAGAATAACAAAAACAAAATATGAGTTCAAACGAGTAGGGGTACTACATGTTATCATATCCTCATAAGTAATATAATTGACACATGAATAACGAGTGCATCTAGATCACTACACATAAGTTTGATCATCATATTAGTCCGAGACATAATTTCATCCACATAAATCATAATGTATCCACTAATGTCAAAGAGACTATTAGTATAAGAATGGGACAAAGATAATAGAACAAGCACAAACCTGAAAGTGTTTATGACACCCTCTCAAAAGAACAAGTCAAGGAGGTGTACTACATGCTTGGAGTGACCTGGTCGTGACAATTGTTTCTCCAAATTTATAGGGATACAAGATAATGGGGTTCTAATGCTAATTCATTTGTTGGCATTATGTGAACCAGTAGTATGAAGACATGATGACATTGTATGTTGTCATTGATGTCAATATGCTAAAAAGTGAGCCAGTATAATGAAGTTTGCTATTGGAAAGAGAACCGGTATGATTGTGAACTGGTATATGTGCTAAAGTGAAGTGGTATGTTTGTTCAAGGTGAACTGGTATGTTGGTATGGGAATCGGTACATGAAAGCTTTGTATGACTACCGGTTGATAGTCTCAAACTTAGGGTTTCTAGTTGATGTGTTCCAAGCCTATGTGACTCAATCGATGATATTGTGTGATGAGTTAGCATTGTAATGAAGAACAGATCATGTTGCCATGTTAACCTTGTGCACGTGAAGGAGATTGCATCTATCTACCTCAGGAATGTGCGAAGTCTATAAATGGTGAAAATGTGTGATGGGTTATCAGCCACAATGAATATAGTGGAGAATGAATGATGGAGAATGTCTTGAGATCAATTCAAGACTATTGCATTTAATGCAATATGCTCAATGATTAGGACTGAACCGTTTGAATTGCTTAATCTAAAAAGTTTGTTGGCAAATGTGGTGCATGTATCTAAGTGCAGAGATACATGATTCTTGCCAACCCGAATAAGAGGATTGATACCTACAGAGTGTGAGTGCAGAAGGAGAAGAGGAACTAAAGTGGACCTACATTGGCATTGAGTGTTGTTACCAGATCATTGTAATACCTGTTGATCTCTAACCACCTCAACAGTTGGAAAATCCCCTAATAGGGTAGCTTTAACTAGCTTGTTGTAAATCCTTTAACAGGGTGACTCAAATTCATTGAGTTCTTGAAATCCTCTAACAAGGTAACCTCTAACAGGGTTTAACCCTTAATCGGGTATTTAGCCATCCCTTAACCGAGTGATCCCTAACAGGATCGATTCCTAACAAAACCTGTTGTAATAGTCTCTAACTAGACTACGCTCCTACCAGAGCAGACATTTGAAAGAGTTCAAAAATAGCTTGTGGGTATTCATCCCCACTATGGTTTTTCCTAGTTGGGTTTCCACATGAAAAATCAGTTTGTCATGTGTGGTGTTTTTCATGTGATGGTTTAAGTGATTTATGTTTGAAGGTAAATCATGTTGAACTAGCTGTTATTATATGTCTGATGATTACCTGTTCATGCATAAGGGTGAAATGGAAGTGTAGTATTAGGTTGAGTGGAAAGCTAAGTGATTAACTGGTTAATGCTTGTCACAGTCATTCTTAGCTTTACTGGATGTACTTTGTTTCAGACCGATGTTACTGTTTGCCAGTCATTTGCAGTGTTTGTTGTCTAACCAGTTTTAGGAAAGTGTTTTTGACTATACTGATTCAGCCCCCCCTCTTAGTATCGGTCCGGTACTAACTGTTCATCATTATTCATCAATTGGTATCAGAGCAACCTTCTAGGTCCTCTATGTTGTAATCTTAGCCGCTTGAAGGAAAGATCCTATTGAAATGATGAAGAGAGAAGGTCCAAAGTTGAACGGAGATAATTTCAAAATATGGAATGATAGAATGAAGATATATATTAAAAGCATGGGTGCTCAACACTGGAGCTATGTTGAGAATGCTTATGTTGTCCCTACCAGTACTCTCACCGATGACCAAAAGAGAGAGATGCAGGAGAATGGACAAGTCATGGAAGCCCTAATTAGTAGTTTATTTGACATTGAGTTTATTGATGTCCAAGATAAAGTAAATCCCAAAGAAGTATGGGATAATCTTGAAAATATCTATGGAGGAGATGAGCATGTAAAACAGGCTAAAGAAGAAAGCCTTAGGGGTAAGGTTGAAGACATGTGGATGGTTGAAGGACAAAACCATTCAAAAATATGGAATAAGAATCAAAACCATTTTTGGAGACATCAAGAGTGGAGGTGGAAAAATAGAAGACTCCATTGTTGTAAGCAAAGTCTTGAGATCCTTATTACAAGTCTATGTAATAAGGGTTGCTGCTATTTAGGAGTTGAGATCAATAGATAAGACTAATGTATCCCTAGACTCCATTATTGCAAAATTGACAGCCTATGAGCTAAATAGTTTTGATGGCAATATTCAGAAGACTGAATCAACTTTTAGAGCATCTGCTACACCATCTAGAAAAGGCAAAGAAGCAAGCACTAGTGGTGAACCAAGACAAAGCAGAGAAATGGATGATGAGGAGATTTTGAAAGAATTTGAAGCTCTTCTTGCCAAGAGACTTCCTGAGGGAACTAGTAAATACAGAGGTAAACTTCCTTTGAAATGATTTTCTTGTAACTGGATAGGACACATTTCTATAAACGGTCCAAATGGTGATAGCAAGGACAAATCGGAACAATTCAAGAAGTTCAAAGGAGGAAACCAGAGAAACTATTTTGTGGCAGTTGATGAAGGTGTCACTGATGAGGAATCAAAAGATGAAGAAAATGAAGATATTGTGTTTGTTGCTATCAAGGAAGATGTGTCAAACAAGAAGGCTCTTGTCTCTCGCTTTGATAATGAGTGGATTATTGACAGTGGCTGTTCTCACCATATGATTAGTGATCAGAGAAAGTTTCTATCTTTGGAAGAGTATGATGGTGGTGTGGTTCATTTTGGTAATGATGCACCATGTATGGTCAAAGGCAGAGGGTCCATCTCTCTGAATGGGAAGAGTAGTGCTGACAATGTGTATTGGGTAGATGGTCTTAGACACAACCTTTTGAGTGCTGCCCTACTAAATGATAGTTGAATCACTCTAGAATTCAAGAATGGAGTGTGCAGAATCAAAGGAAAGAATGGTGAATTGGTGGCCTCCGGTATGCAGACCAAAGGTAACCTATTTCAGCTCAATGCAAATATCAGTACCTGTCTTATGGCTAAGTTTGATGATAGCTGGATATGGCATAGGAGACTCTGCCATGTAAACTTTGATAACATTGTGAAGGCCAGTAAGATCAAGGCAGTTAGAGGATTGCTAGTGTTGAGAAAACCATAAATTTATTTGTGCAGAGAATGTCAACTGAGGAAAATGTCTTCCTCAACCTTCAAAGGTAAATCTTTCACTACAGACAATTTACTTGATCTTGTGCATACTGATTTGTGTGGTCCTATGAAAACTAGGAGTGTGTAGGGAGATAAGTATTTTATGATTCTTACAGATGATTTCTCAAGAATGATGTGGGTCACATTCTTGAAGGACAAATCTGAAGCCTTTGGAAATTTCAAAGCTTTTAGAGCACTAGTAGAGAAGGAAAGTGGAAGGAGAATAAAATGCCTTAGAATTGATCAAGGAGGGGAATTCACTTCCAATGAATTCAACAAATATTGTGAAGAGAATGGCATTAAGAGGGAACTGTCTGCCCCTCAGACTCCTTAGTAGAATGGCTTAGTAGAGAGGAACAACCGAACTATGGTTGAAGCATCTAGAACCATGTTAATCCAAGGAAAGGTTGCTCACACCTTTTGGAGAGAAGCGGTGAGCACTGTAGTCTACACAATGAACCAAGTACTCATCAAGAAAGGAAAGGATAAGACTCCTTATGAGTATTGGACCGGTAAGACACCAGTGGTAACCTACTTTAAAGTATTTGGTATGAAATGCTATAGCAAGAGGAGTGAACATCAGAGCAAGTTCGATGCAAAGTGTGATGAAGGAATATTTCTAGGATATTCCACCAAAAGTAAAGCTCTCAAATGTTTCAATAATAGGAATCAGAGAATTGTTGAAAGCATCAATGTTAGGGTTGATGAAAACTCTAAGAAACTAGAGGTAACCGGCAGTGAGTGAGTAGGAGATGAACTAGTAGTAACCTTCTAGGAACTGGTTGCAAATCAGCCCAGCACTAGTAATAGTGCTCCTAGACCGGTGGATGTTGATGCTAATTAAGATGAGGATGATGAAGAAAAGCAATAGGAAGCTGTTAACAACATACCTAGGTATGTCAAACTCAATCATGATCTAAAGAAGATCATATGAGACAAGGATGCAGGAATTCTTACAAGAAGAAAGATCAAAGAAAACTCATCTATGATATCTCTAAATTTGAGCCTAAATCATTCAAAGAGGCACATAAAGATAAAGACTGGATCAAGGCAATGGAAGAGGAACTTGATCAGATAGAAAAGAATGGTACATGGTCCTTGGTACCCAGACCAGAGCATAAATATGTCATTGGAACCAAATGGGTTTTCAAAAATAAGTTGAATGAGGATGGCACAGTGGTAAGGAACAAAGCCAGACTAGTATGTAAAGGATATGCCCAAGAAGAAGGAGAAGACTATGGAGAAACCTTTGCTCCAGTAGCAAGATTGGAAGGAGTTCGTATGTTTCTTGCATATGCAACTTTTAAAGGATTCAAAGTATACCAAATGGATGTAAAATCTGCATTCCTAAATGGAGTACTTGAAGACGAGGTGTATATAGAGCAACCAAATGGGATTGCTCTATCTGAAGATAGTGACATGGTGTGTAGGCTACATAAAGCCTTGTATGGTCTAAAGCAGGCACCTAGAGCATGGTATGAATGCCTGCACTCCCATCTTGTGAAGATTGGATTTGAGAGAACAAGTGAAGATAGCAATATCTACTTGAAATCAAAAGGAGATCAGATTCTGATATGTGAAGTATCTGTTGATGACAAAATCTTTGGTGGAGATGACAAGATGAGGCATGAGTTTGCAGATGAGATTAAGAAATAATTTGAGATGTCACTCATAGGGGAGATTAAGTTCTTCATTGAACTATAGATCCAACAAATGAAAGATGGAATCGTTATCACTCAGTCCAAGTATGTCAAAGAGGTGTTGAAGACCTTTGGCATAGAAGATAGCAAACTAGTTGGTACATCGATGGTGACCAGTTGTAAATTATCCAAAGAGGATGACTCAACCTTGGTTGATGAGAAGGAATACTGATCAATGATTGGTAAGTTGCATTATGTAGTGCACATCAGATTGGATATTGCACATGTAGTTGGCATTATTGCAAGGTTCCAAAAAAGCCCAAGAGAATTCCACTTGGTTGCAGTCAAGCAAATTCTTAGATATCTGAAGGGAACTATTGACTATGGATTGTGGTATCCTTATAGCAATGATTTCAATTTGAAAGTATTCACAGATGCTGATTGGGCTAGTAATGTGGATGACATTAAGAGCACAACCGGTGGTGCATTCTTTCTCGGTGGTAGACTAGTCTCATGGATGAGTAAGAAGTAGAGTTGTACCACTCAGTCTACAGCAGAAGCAGAGTATGTTGCAGCCTTTATGAACTACACCCAGACTATTTGGATGAAGCATGTATTGAATGGCTTCAAAGTTCCTGTATCTGAACCGGTAATCATATTTGTGATAACACAAGTGCTATCAATATTTCCAAGAATCTGGTTTTGCATTCTAGAACAAAGCACTTTGAGCTTAAGTATCATTTCTTGAGGGAAAAGGTTTAGAATAAAGAGATTGCACTAGAACATGTTTCCAGCAAGGAGCAGTTAGCAGACATATTCACCAAGCCTCTCCCAAAGGCTACATTTACCTACTAAGAGGTGAGTTAGGGGTGTTGCCCCTTTAGGAGATGAACTAAGGTATGTGCTCCACATCAATTAAGTATTGCTTTGTCAAATCATTTCCGGATTGATGTGTTAAAGGATGCTACTCCTCAGGGGGTGCAACATAATGGACCAGGGAAGCTTGTGCCTCCACTTTGGAATTGTTGTCAAAGGGGGAGAAGATGTGAAGCAGAGAAGATATCTACAAAAATTGGGGGAGAAGGTGTGAAGCAGAGAGATATCTTTGTATATTGCCATCAATGCCAAAGGGGGAGATTGTTGGCATTATGTGAACTGGTAGTATAAAGACATGATGACATTGTATGTTGTCATTGATGTCAATATGCTAAAAAGTGAATCGGTATATTAAAGTTTGCAATTAGCAAGAGAACTAGTATGATTGTGAACCGGTATATGTGCTAAAGTGAAGTGGTATGTTTGTTCAAGGTGAACCGGTATGTTGGTATGGGAACTGGTACATGAAAGATTTGTATGACTACCATTTGGTAGTCTGAATCTCATGGTTTCCAATTGATGTGTTCCAAGCCTATGTGACTCAACTGATGACATTATGTGATGAGTTAGCATTGTCATGAAGAATAGATCGTGTTGCCATGCCAACCTTGTGCGCATGAAGGATCTTGCATGAAGGAGATTACACCTATCTACCTCAGGAATGTGCGAAGTCTATAAATGGTGAAAACATGTGATGGGTTATCAGCCACAATGAATGCGATGGAGAATGATCGATGGAGAATGTCTTGAGATCAGTTCAAGATTGTTGCATTTAATGCAGTATGCTCAATGGTCAGGACTGAACCATTTGAATTGCTTAATCTAAAAAGTTTAGGGTTTAGGGTTTATGCTATAGACCTATCTGTTTCCTATAAGGTCGATGTTATGTTTCTTTCTAAGGTTGTTGGCAAGTGTGGTGTGTGTATCTAAGTGGAGAGATACGTGATTCTTTCCAGACTGGATAAGAGGATTGATACCTATAGCGTGTGAGTGCAGAAGGAGAAGAGGAACTAAAGCAGATATGCATTGGCATTGAGTGTTGTTACCAGATCATTGTAATACCTATTTATCTCTAACCACCTCAACAATTGGAAAATCCCTTAACAAGGTAGCTTTAACCAGCTTGCTATAAATCCTTTAACAGGGTGACTCAAATTCATTGAGTTCTTGAAATCCTCTAACAAGGTAACCTCTAACAGGGTTTAACCCTTAACCAAGTATTTAGCTATACCTTAACTGGGTGATCCCTAATAGGATCGGTTCCTAACAGAACCTATTGTAACAGTCTCTAACCGGACTAGGCTCCTAACAGAATGGACATTTGAAAGAGTTCAAAAACAGCTTGTGGGTATTCATCCCCATCGTGGTTTTTCCTAGTTGGGTTTCCATGTGAAAAATCAATGTGTCATGTGTGATGCTTTTCATGTGATGGTTTAAGTGATTTGTGTCTGAAGGTAAATCATGTTGAACTAGGTGTTATTATATTTCTGATGATTACCTGTTCATGCATAAGGGTGAAATGGAAGTGTAGTATTAGGTTGAGCGGAAAGCTAAGTGATTAACCGGTTAATGCTTGTCATAGTCATTCTTAGCTTTATCGGTTGTACTCTGTTTCAGACTGGTGTTACTGTTTGCCAGTCATTTGTAGTGTTTGTTGTCTAACCGATTTTAGGAAAGTGTTTTTGACTGTACTGATTAACCCCCCCCCCTCTCAGTACCGGTTCGGTACTAACTGTTCATCATTATTCATCATCATTATATTATCATTATTTAATCATTTCACTTACTAATTAAATGAATGCATATACTTGATAGTTAGGTGACTTAGGTGGGATTAAGTTACCTATCTATTAGTTTTAAATTTATTTTAAAATGAACATAATACAATTCAGCTCCCTACTTATTTGGTACATATAATAAGGAGAATTAATATGGTTAACGTGCATAAATTTTTTATCGACAAATTTCAATGACAACTAAGGGGAAATAAGGTTTGTACACTACAATATAGGAAAATAGGCTAGATATAATAGTTTTGATAAATAAGTATAAACAAATTTGGATATATTAATTCATGAGTTTCAAGACTTTTTACATTACACTATTGTGTGGTGGGATATTGTTCTTACATAATTAGAAAGTGGGTAATTTGCAATGTATGACATGAGATATTTTAAGAAGAGCCAAAAATATCATATATATTATGTTTGAATGTATTGTACTTAATTCCAAGTCCATAATATTCATCCTAATTTTTACACTCATTTATTGTTACACATATATCATACATATTTAAAGTTACTAAATAGTCAACCTATTTTAATAGTGAAAAACATTGAAAAGTAAATAATTAAATTATAAAAAAAATAATTATTATTAAAAATATATGAAAGTCTTGTCTTGATTAGATTGAAGATTCTTCTTACTTAATTAGATTGAAGATTATTCCTTCAATCTTTAAATTCATCGAGTACATCATGGATGTTTGAAGGACACTTATGTGCAAACATGTAGACAATGTTAATCAGGGAATATAATTTTGTTTGATTTATTTCTGCAATATACAAACCTGTGATGAGTGTTTTAGTTAAATGAAGTGTAGTGTATGTTGAAATTTTTTCCTTCCAAAATATCAATTAAGTGAAATCTAGATCTCTTAAAAATGAAGGCAATCAGAAGACAATAGATTCTTGATGTGTGATAGATGGATTATAAAAAAATTGTATCAATCAATAAAATAGTGAGAAAAAGTTGTCATTTAGAAAATGAATTATACAATCAATGCTTCCCATAGAGGTGGAGAATATTCCTTTACATTGTCCAGCTAGCAAAGGGGATAATGGAAATGCTACGGTCCTCAATGTCGATGGCCATGGAAGACATAGTGTCAATATGGGAAAACATTGTGGTAGGCGATTTATTAGCATCCACATGAATAAAAGTTAAATAACCCTACAATACAAATTTATCACTGGTAGAAGCAACTAAATTTTAGCATATCTAATCCGAATTACAGATTCAGATGACAACACCTAGGTGAGAACCTATGGTATTGTAAATTTTGTTACATGAACAGGAGAACTTAGAATTGAAGAAAGCCAAAAAAAAGTATTGTATTCAATTCCAAAATCCAACATATAGTAGTCCAAGGGATTCCAAGGGTCACCAACAACTCCTTGAGAATTGAAAAACCAACAGTCATATCAGGTTTATTTACATAATAAAATCTAAAACTATGTAATTTTTCAAAAAACTATATAAAATTTTTCCTAACTTGAACTAGGCATAACTTTCTGCATAGGACTCGAAATTAGGAGCCATTTAACTTGTTGGAAAGGTCTCCAAGAGTTGTAGGTGAAAAAACTTTCAAGGGCTAAAAATGCCCCAAAGGCCTTCAAAAATGGCATTTACTAATGTCTACAAAAACTAAAAAAAAATATGAAATTTTTTTTTCAACTATTTCAAATTTTCTTCTGATCATTACTTCCCCCTTGGAAAGAAATGGGTCCCATTGCATCAACACTCTGAATGAGATGAGGAGAACATTCTTGAAGCTACAACCTGGTAAAACACTTTCCTTGTTGAGCAATCTACCCTGCTTGAACCACTTTGTACAAGTAAATTTACTATTGCTTGAGTGTTTTCACCATGGTGTCCATAATCTGATCGCATTAGAATGGGGTAGCTACATTTGGATTCAATTCTGTAGTGGAGATTGTTTCTACCACATCTGCAACATCTAATAGTGGTGAAAAATATGGCTTCAAGAGTTCCACATTGAAGACTAGATGAAGACCTAGAAATGGAGGTCAATTAAGCTCGAAAGCATTATCACCAACTTGCTTGATGATTGTGTATGGCCCATAATGCAAATGATGAAGTTTCCTATTGGCACCCTACAATCATTCCTTCTGGATATACAACCATACCTTGTCCCCAACTTGAAAATTATGAGAACTATGATGCTCATCATGTATGTCCTTATATTTCTTATTGGTATGTTCCAAGATTTCATGAACTTGTTGTTGCAGATGATGAATTCTATCAATGAACCAGGTTGCCTTATCTTCCTCCTTACCAACATGTGGAACTAGATCAGGCTGAATAAGTGGTATGAAAACATCCATGGGTGCAAGTGGTTGATAACCAAGACAAACCTCAAATGGGTTGTGACCAATTGAACTGTGAATTTCCCTGTTGTAGCTATGTTGAACATATGGAAGACTTTCATCCCATGTGCGGGGATGTTTTGAGTGGTACATTCGTACAATGTGTATGATCATCCGATTTACTACCTCTATTTGGCCATCTATTTGAGGGTGGAAAGTAATAGACTTTGTTAATTTTGTGTCCATCTTTTCCCATAGTGTAGACCGGAACTTACTAAGAAACTTGTTGTCCCTATCTGAGATAATGGTATTCAATAGACCAAAATGAACCTAGATGTATTCAAAGAAGAGCTTTGGAGTGTTCTCTGCAGAAATTATTTTTGTACATGCCACTATTACTACCATTTTTGAGAACCTATCTACAACAACATACACACAATCATGACCTCTTTTTGTGGTGGGAAGACTAGACATAAAGTCCATAGAAACTGAATGTGAAGGTTTTTCAGGAACAGGAAGTGCTGAATACAACCCAAGTTTATGATTGGCAGGCTTAGCAATAGCACATGCGGTACAAGCTTGAATATATGAAATAACATCATTCCGCAACTTTGGCCAATAGAAATACCTCTGAAGTATAGTAGTAGTCTTACCTATACCAAAATGACCAACAACCTTACTGTATTGAGCTTCCCATATCAACATTTTGCGTTCTGCATTGGGCACATAGATTTGGCCAAGGTGACAAAGCATTCTGTAGTCACATAAATCTGTCCACTTAATTAAATGAATACTTAGTATTTATTTGATTATTTAACCATCAATTAATAATTAATTAAATTAATATTTAATTAATTAATCTTAACCCTCTTCTCCTATTAATTAAATAAATTATTCAATTTATTTGATTTAATTCACTTAACCAAATTCAGACCATTAATTAAATAAATAAATCATATTTATTTAATTAAATCTTCTCTCACATTTAAATAAATTAATATTTATTTAAATCCCCCAAAATCCCACCTCTCACATTTAAATAAATTAACATTTATTTAAATCACCTTTATCCTCCACCCACTTGCATTTTCCTACAAATACAAGTTGCACAATTATTTTAAATAAATAATTTATTTAAATCACCTTTATCCTCCACCCACTTGTATTTTCCTACAAAAGCAAGTTGCACAACTATTTTAAATAAATTATTTATTTAAAATCCTATTTATCCTCACCCACTTGAAACCTTTAATGGTTTCCCTTAAAGTATTCAAACTTGATGGCTTTAAAGTCTTCAAACTTGATGGCTTCCTTCTATAGTCTTCTTAAGACTTTAATGGTTTTCCTTAAAGTCTTCAAGCCTTTAATGGTTCCCCTCAAAGTCTTCAAGCATTTTAATGCTTTATCTTCCTTTTTCTCATTTAAATAAATTAATATTTATTTGAATATTTATCCAAATACAACTTGCACACATTTATTGAAATAAATGAATTTTTATTTTAATAAAATCCTATTTTCCCTCACCCACCAAATCCACTTGCAAAATCTAATCCCCTTCTAGATTCTTCTAACCCCTTCCTAATTAACTTAATCCATCCCCTAATTATTGTCACATTCCTAAGCAAAATGGAGTCACTTCTCAAAGCCTAAAAGTCTTTGATAACCATTAAAGGCTTTCAACCTTCAACCACTAAATGTCTCAAAGTCTTGGATAACCTTTGAAAGCTTCCAACCTTCAACCACTAAATGGCTCAAAGTCTTTGATAACCTTTGAAAGCTTTCAACCTTCAACCACTTAATCCCCAAAGTCTCCAATAACCATTAATGGTTAATTCAACCCTCCCACATGGTTAAAACATTTGTTTTGACTCAACCTCTACCCAACCCAAAGGTCTCATCAGGCCATTAATGCTTTGACCATGATTATCTCTTAAACATTTGCACAAAGGTTTATCCTTGCATTAACTCCTAATCCAGTGGGTAATCCTAATTTAGACTTGACCCTTACCTTCTAGATAACCATGAGGTCTTCTCAGGCGTTTAATGCCTCCAACCTCTTCTCTCAACCCAATCCTATGTTGACACTTGTCACCATTTTATTGGTGCCAATTGTGCACATGGATCCCCAACTTTCAAACTTGGCCCTTGATTAAACCATTCAATCTTAACCCTTCATTTCCCCATTTCTTCTATAAATAGAACCCTTCTCCTCAAGCAAAAGGAAGCATTTTAGAGTATTGTTGTTATACTGGCATTAGCATAGAGCTTTTTCATAGCATCACTATCTACTCTTGCATAGTATTTGCTTATCATATTCAACCATCTTGAATCTCCATATGGCATCCATGGCTAGTGCTAAAAGCTGAGAGCCACACTCATTTGGGACTTGGAGAGGAGAGAAACAAGGGAGAAGCATCAAAAGGCATCATGGAAGCATCTTAGGGAGGCTCTTCTCCTTTCTTTTATTTTGTTAAACTTATTTCATGCTTTTTGAAATCTCTCTTGATATGTTTGGAATGGTTTTTAGTTCTTTGTTTTGTTTTTATGGTTGAAACTAACTTATTAACATTGAACTTTGTTGTTGCCTTGTCCCCATTTCCATGACATCATTTGGTGAACCCGACGTGAATCCAAACACCAAAAAGATCAACTTTTTTTTTTTTTTTTTTTTAACCAATAACATGTTTGAATGTTGAAAATGTCACACAGGTTGCACTTTTGACACTGTTTTGGTGCATTTGACATTATTTTGGCGCTATTCACCCTGTTTCAGTGCTTTTTCCTTCTCTGTCTTTCCCTTTCTTTTAGTGCGTTTGTGTTAAATAGTGCCTCTGTTCAAACGCAGACTAGCGCTATTGTAACAAAACGTTGTACAAATCACCTTGTAACCAAAAAAAAAGAAAAAAATTAGGCTTGTAGAAGCCCACCAAATAGGCGGATTTTACTAACTATTTTTCTCTTTTGTGCAGATTTAAATTAGATTAAAAAGTAGATTTATATTTTTAACTAACTTGCTTTTGAAGTTGGTTTTAAAAATGAATTCACTTTTTATTTTGGTTTAAAATTAACTTCACATTTCAAATTTGGGCTTTTAAAAAAAGAATCACACATTTGTTTGGGGCTCTTAAAAAGAATTTCATTGTTCCAAGGTAAAAAGAACCACAAACTTATACAAAAACAACTTTATTTTTTTTTTGCAAGTTAGGAAACAAACTTCGTTTTGGTGCTTAAAATAAACAAGGCAAATTTTATTTCTTGCATCAAGATAAAACTCACAATCCACACTTCCATTTTTGGTGCAAATAAAATTCACAATCAACTTGTCTCATTTTCAAAGCAATTTTACTTCATGCAAACGTGTTTTTCATTAAGTTGACCAGGATTTTCAAATTCTAGTTTACTCAAACAATTGCCTTTGAAAATTAAAAAGAACACCATGATTGTTGGAGCAACATCTCCAAATAGTTAAATCATTGCGATGACAAATTAAAAGGAACAAGTGTCTTTCGTACTTGGCACACTTGTGCAAAAAGTCAGTCGAGTGGTCCTACCTCTAACACACACTATCCTCTCCCTTGGCTTTCGTGGTCCTAGGTGCAAGAGAAAAGTGTTAGTAACACTCAAAATTTTATCTTTTTAAGAGAGGCCTGCCAAGGGATCGATACTCTTGGGAACGACCTCGAGCAGTAAATCCTTCGAGCCGCTATAGAAATCAGGTGAGAGCGAAAGCTGTAGCCTTGGGTATAGCTGTTCCTACAGTGTAACTGGCCGAAAGGACAAATGGGCCCCACCACCAGTTACAAGGCTCTTAAGTGAGTCACTGCAGAATGAACTTATGTCCAAAAACATCGAACATGACTAAACACCTTTAAGTAGTAGCCCACCTGTTCTATTGATTGAGGATATTTGAGGTATAATTTAGTGCAAGAGCATAGATGGTTTTGCTCCCAAGATACTCACCATACATATTTCCTTGAGTAGAAACATAGCTTTTTGAAAGGTCACTTGTGTCTTGATAAAAGTGGTGACTCCCCCATCATAGGGATCATCTATTTGTTATGCTTGTGCAAGACTTAGTATATCACATCCTTACCTGCCAAGGCGGGATTCATAAGGTATGTAGTACCAAAGTCGAAGAAATATCAAGATGTGGGCTAAATTTATCACAACTGGCCATTTGACCTTAGGGATAAAAAGTGTTTGAAGTGTGTTTGTTTTACAGACCTAGTGCGAATTGAGCCGACTTCAGGCTTTGGAAATACACCTTAAAATAAATCTAAAGGGTCAAAAACAAGTCCAAGGATTGGGTTGATCTAGACCCATACTCATTTGTGCCTTTGAGGCTACAATTTTGTGTTTGTGTGCTTGCTTTGTTTTCTTGTCAAAGAAAAATCAGAAAATCAATCCCAAAAACAAAGTATTCATCCAACATCTGTCAACACAACCAAAAATACCAAAAACAAAGTGCAAACAACACAGAGTCACAACTTTTATGACCATTCTTCACATCTTGCGAAAGAAGAAGTGTCATCAGAATATTACCTTGAAAAGAAGACCATTAAGCTCAAAGGCTTTGATCAAAAGGAGGAAATTCTTCTATCTCAATAGACAAATCTTTGTCTCACATAGAGTCTTTCTACATCGCATGCGTCTCTATCTTCAAGGTAAAACAAACGAGTTTGATTCTGAATCATTAAACCGCAGAGCTTTTATGCAATATAGAGCTCTGAGTTATCACAAAAATCAAGGAGGAAAGATTAATCCCAATTTCTTCCCAAACATTTGTATCACCTACAACACAGCTCGAGAAGTGCCACCAACACCTGAAAGGGAAGCATTTAGAGTATTGTTGTTATACTGGCATTAGCATAGAGCTTTTTCATAGCATCACTATCTACTCTTGCATAGTATTTGCTTATCATATTCAACCATCTTGAATCTCCATATGGCATCCATGGCTAGTGCTAAAAGCTGAGAGCTACACTCATTTGGGACTTGGAGAGGAGAGGAACAAGGGAGGAGCAACTATGAGCATCTTGATTAGCTATTTCATTCTATGTTTATATGCTTTCTATTTCATGCTTAATATCTCTCTTGATATGCCTGTTTAGGATAATCTTTTGTTGCTAACACTAACGTTTGTTTCTTGTGCTCTTGTGTGTGTTGCCATCAAACAAATTTTCTAATCTTTTTTGCAGAGCATCAACTTCTTCCCAAACATCTGTATCACCTACAACACAGCTCGAGAAGTGCCACCAACGTCTGAAAGGGAAGAAGAAGAGTTTGTTCCATTTGTGACACAAAGTTTTTATTGAAAGTTGAAAAACAAAACATCCATCATCTCACTCATACATCATCACTTCATCATCAATCCATCCCAAAACTCTCAAAACATTAAGAGGTTCTTGTCCCAAGATTCCTTTTTTAGATATTGCTTGAAATCAAACACATCACATCACTTTTTAGATTGTTTCTACATCTAGGATAAGCTCATCCTAAGAGACACATCTACACAGGTTAAAACTAGTTCATGAGTGAATCCTCTCATTACTAGGTAGTCAAAATCTGTAACACATCTCAGATTTCTCTACACCTTATCACATCCAAAATCATCAAAACAAACAAGCAATTCAAAGAAAGAATTCTGGTTACATTTACCTTTAGAGTGCTAGAGATCTACAATCCACCAACCATCAATCTTTCATTTCATCACCAACTCATCATCATCTTCAATCAACTTCAAAACAAACTTGCAAACAAAATGGCTCAAACCCGATCACGATCAAGGCAGCGAGAAATAGAAATTGAGGAAGAAGAGGACAACCTCAATGAATTTCAAGAAGCACTTGGAGGAAATGTAAATGATGAAAACCCAAGTACTCCCACTCCTTCAACAATCGAAAGGGTTCAGCATAACCCTCATTTTAACAGATTATTTGATGAAATATTAAGGAGCAATGCGGATGCTCACTTTTTAAGACTCGCTCAAGAAGGAGCCAAACTCCCCTCGGACTTTGATCTTGCCCAATTAAGACAAGCATCAGAAAGACAAAGTCGCCATGAGGAGGAAAGAGGTAGAAATCACATCAGATATAACATCCCTCGAGGTAACCCACCACCTCCTCCTCCAAATGAAATGGAGATGTTGCGGCAACAAGTCGAGAATCTCGCCCAACAACTTCATAGTGGTGTTAAGACCAATCAATTCTCACTTAACGACATCTGTCCCTATCCGTTTGATAGGAATCTTTATATGCCACCCTTTCCACGCGGGTTCGAAACACCAAAATTCAAAAAATATAGAGGAAAGGGGGATCCCCATGATCATGTCCGAGAATTTCATTCCGCTTGTCTCGAAGTCTCTTATGAGGACACATACCTAATGCGCCTCTTTCCCCAAAGCTTGGGAGGAACAACTACATCATGGTTTTCCCGACTTCCAGGTGGCATTAGAACATTTGAGGAACTCATCCAGAAGTTCCTATCTCATTACTCTTATAATATTGAACGCGACATCACCATGGCTGATCTATGCAACACCAAACAAAAACCAGGTGAATTATTCTTAGTATTCCTGCAACGATGGCGCCAAATGTCTAGCAGACGTTCTCTTCAGTTACCTGAACAAGAACTAGTGGAAATTTTCATTTCCAACTTAAACGAAGAAATGGAATTTCACCTGGATGTCAAAGACACAGACTCCTTTAACGATATGATCACCAAGGGTATAAAATGTGAAAGGGCACTCATCAAGAAAGGACTCATCAAAATCTTTAATGAACCAAAAGATGGTCCTCGCTCGCGCTTCAATAGTGATAAACCAAACTTCTGGAACAAGAATAAAAATATCGTCAACGATGGGGTTGTGGATGCTCGAACTATCCAAAATGCACAACCTATGGTTCGGTTTGCAGGACAAAATCCTCCACCTCAGAATAACACAAATGTTCCTCCTAATCAAGGTCGCATCACATCTCATGATGAACCAAGACCTCATCCACAAAAACAAAAACGCACATACACTCCCTTAGGGGAACCCATTGAAACAGTGTTGCGACAACTCCTTTCTTAGAATTTGGTCACTCTACCTAAACTATCCAACTATGAGCCTCAGGTCAAACCAGCATGGTGGAGAGATACTGAACACTATGAGTTCCATCAAGGACGAGGACACAAGACAAGTAATTGTCACCGATTGAAGGATCTCATTCAGGATCTTATTGGTCGAGGAGAAATTGAAATTGAAGGACATGACCCAAAAATGACCAATAATGATCATCTCATGTTCAAGGATCCACTTCCATCACAAGATCAAAGGGGTTCTTCCACTTCCCGGCGAGGAACTGATACCACTGATTATACGCAGGCTGCGTATAACTACACTGTAAATCACCTGTATGATGCCAGTGAACAAATTGCAACTATAACCTTCAAAAATCCCACCTCAAATTGCAATGTTGTTACACGTCATGGCAAGGTCACCATCAAGGCAGCTCCACAGGGCACCACCGCCATCCCAAAGCAATATAATCTTGTGGAACAATTAGATAAAACGCCTGCGCTCATATCCATTTTAGAACTATTGTGCCTATCGCCATCTCATAAAACAATCTTGGATCAAGCACTCCAAGAGGCGTCAGTCCCTGTAAACCTGAACACAGACCAATTTCAAGCCATGGTTGGAAATCTAAAGTCATCACCTTGTCTCACTTTTTCTGAAAGTGACAACTCTTCCTTCCAACAACCTCATAATGCTTCGCTACACATTGAAGGCTTTATCAACCAACACAGGATCAAGCAAGTCTTGATAGATAATGGAGCAGGCCTAAACATTTGTACACTATAGTTGGTCACAGCATTGGGATATGCAATAGAATCAGTGGATCCTCGCAAGAAGATCACCATCAAGGCCTATGATGATGCAGAGCGTTCATCCAAAGGAGCTGTGGTACTACCAATCCGAGTTGGCCCTGTGGTAAAGCACATCATCTGTCAGGTTATGGACCTTCCTCTGCCATATAATCTATTATTAGGGAGACCTTGGATACATGCCATGCAAGTTGTTCCATCTACCTACCATCAATGTATCAAGTTCCCACATAACAGTACAGAGATCACAATCCTAGGTGATGCAAATCCCTTTGCATTTTGCCATAATATCAGCCATCAACCAGAGATTACTGTTCCTAATAATAGGGAAGCCATTTCCTCCACATCATATGTAAATCCCACCTCTCTTGCCAGTTCAAACACTCCTATACCCAAGCAAGAAAAGCTTAAGATGAAAGTCGCAGAGGAAGGTCCTGGAGAATACAACTTGAGTCAGCTCTTTTGTGTGGGACAAATGCCTACTTCTCCTAGAACACATGGTAAACCACAGCAGTTACTCCAGCAACCACTAAACACGCCTGCATGTGCCTTAACGCCTTTCATCCTTGGAAAGAGTCAAGAGGAAGAGACACAAGATAAGGACCTAGCGCAATGGATCTATAAAGATCCCATCACCACTGACAAACCGCGAGTTACACTTCCTACAGAACAGTATGGCAAAGGCCTCCTCATTATGCAAAGAATGGGATATGATGGTCAGAGTGCTTTGGGATACTGCAAACAAGGACGACATGAACCGCTGCTGCCAGAGTTCAAGCCCAAAGGTAATACAGGCCTAGGCTTTGAAAAAGAGATCCTTCCTAAACTCAGATTTAAAGGAAAACCTAGCAAACCATTTTGCCCACCTACTGTAAAGAGGACACCTTTCATAATCAAAGCACCATCAAGCAATATTGTCACTGCCCCATCGAGGCTCACAAACCCACCGCAACCATCATCAGTGCCAAAAATCCCACCAATCGAACTAGTAATCCCATCCACAGCAGTCATCACATCAATAAAACCATTCATAGTAGCAACTATATTGGAACCCGTAGCAGCATCTATGGCACTAGCCGTTCCAATAGAAGCCACTAAATCAACACTGTCGATACTTCCAGTGACAAAACCTTTAAACCCCATCACAGTTCCTGCAGCACCGATCACCTCAAAGGTACATAAACCAATCACACCTGCAGTATTCAACTCCAGCGACATCCCAATATGGTATAGCAATTGGATGCTGGAAAGTGATTTAGAGACCGACTCACATGAGTGGGAATTTGATTCTGTACAACTTAACACTTCAGATGAGGAAGACACGTCACCACCTCCGCCACGCAAAGACATTCCTGTTTACGGAGAAGCACAGATAAAGACCACTTGGGTTCCTGAGCTGGAAACATCTTCCACAGACCCTACGTCTCATCCTATGCCGGATTCTGATAGGGAGAGTACCATCAACGACCTTCACCACACTGTCTTAACCCTCACTGATACATCTCCTGCACTTAACTTAATCGATGAAGCAATGCCCATTATCCACCCTGAACTCATTGAATGGAACCAACCAAATCCCCCATGTCTTGACCTCTTCCAAAACGATGAGGCTATCATTGACTTTTTGGAATTAAGGGATAATCTACCAAGCGGGGATCACAAAGCTAGATTCACCATTGAACTTAATAGCGCAGCATACTTCGAGGCGGATGCCAAACCCTTCAGCTGTAAAAATATAACATTAAAACATGGATCTTCCAGTGAAAACCACACTGTGGCACTGTTTGATCCAACAAAAGTAAAAAGAAAGAGCGTATCCAATGGTGAAAACCTCTCTGAGGCACTTGAGGATGAAGGGTTTGACATTCTCCCTGCTAGTACACAACAGGAATGATCGACGATTCTCATTGAGGAGACTAAAGAATACAATGTGGGGACTCCTGAAAACCCTCATATCATACATGTGGCATCTCTTCTCACTCCAGAGGAACAGCCTCAATTTATCGAGTTCTTCCAGCAGCGCCAGATCAACTTTGCATGGTCATATGCAGACATGCCTGGGCTTGATCCAGATTTAGTCATGCATCATCTCACAGTAGCAAAAGGAGCCAAACCTATCAAGCAGAAGCTTCATAAGATGCATCCTCAGATTGCCGTGCTAGTCAAAACAGAACTCAAGAAACTCCTGGATGTTGGTTTCATTAGACCAATTGATTATGCAGAATGGATCTCCAACATTGTACCAGTTGGCAAACCAAAAGGGGGCATCCGCATTTGTACAGACTTCAGAGATCTGAATAAGGCATGTCCTAAGGATGACTTCCCTCTACCAAATATCGACATCATAGTGGATTTGATAGCAGGACATGCCATGCTTTCACTCATGGATGGCTTTTCAGGATACAATCAAATAAAGATCACACCAGAGGACCAACATAAGACAGCCTTCACATGTCCATGGGGCACATACTGCTGGAATGTAATGCCTTTCGGTCTAAAGAATGCAGGAGCAACCTATCAAAGAGCAATGACCACCATCTTCCCTGACATGATGCATACTATGATGGAAGATTATGTGGATGATTTACTAGCAAAATCACTTACTAGAGAAGGACATCTTCACATCTTAGATCAAATCTTTGATAGACTGGAACAATACCATGTTCGACTCAACCCAAAGAAATGTGTCTTTGGAGTGACCTCTGGGAAGCTTCTAGGATACATTGTCTCAAGCAAAGGTATTGAGGTCGATCCAGCAAAGGTTAAGGCAATCATGGACATGCCACCTCCAAAGAATATCAGTCAGCTAAGGACACTACAAGGATGACTTCAATCCATCCGAAGATTCATTGCACAATTGGCTGATAAGTGTCACCCATTTACACATCTGCTACACAAGAACATCCGCTTTCAGTGGGATGATAGATGCTAGCAAGCATTTCAGGCGCTTAAAGACTATCTCATGAATCCACCATTGTTGATGCCACCAGATCCAAGTAGACCGTTGCTACTTTATATCTCAGCGACAAGTACAGCACTGGGTGTGCTACTGGCACAACATAATGCAGAAGGAAAAGAGTGTGCTATTTACTATATCTCTCGCACACTGGTGGGCTATGAACTCAATTACACGCCTATTGAGCAAGCTTGCCTAGCAGTAATCTTAGCAGCCACTAAACTGAGGCACTATCTGTTGACACACAAGGTGCAACTCATTGCAAAGATTGATCCAATCAAGTACTTACTTAGCAAAGCAGCATTGACAGGTCGCTTGGCCAAATGGGTAATGATTCTAAGTGAATTTGACATTGAGTATGTGGACCGTAAAGCTATCAAAGGTCAAGTTATTGCAGATCAGTTGGCTGATGCACCTCTCATAGGCGATCATCCTCTCATTTCCAATTTTCCAGATGAAGAGATATTCATGATCATAGAAGTACAACCATGGAAACTATATTTTGATGGTTCATACACTAGGCACGGCTCGGGGGCAGGCATTCTGTTTATCACACCTCAAGGTGATAGCATCCTGAAGTCTTACAGGCTCACATTTCCATGCACAAACAACATAGCAGAATATGAGGCTTTGATCACAGGACTCAGGCTAGCCATACAATGGAAATTACAAGAACTGCAAGTATATGGTGATTCCCAACTAGTCATTCGACAAACAACAGATGAGTATCAGACCAAAGATGATAAACTCATGCCATACAAGCAAATGGTGGACAATCTAAAGACATCATTTACTACTATCACTTTTGAGAAGATACCAAGAGATCAGAATCGAGCTACTGACGCTATGGCTACCATCGCATCTCTACTAGATCTTCCACAAAATTCAACACGCTACGAGTTCTTGGTAGAACAACTTTGGATCCCCGCTTATGATATCCCCGAATCTGAAATGATATGTTGCCTTGTTGGTTCTGAATCCCCATGGTACGGTGAGTTCTACACCTATCTCTGCGATCACACCCTTCCTCCCAACCAATCAAATAACCAACGTAAAACCTTCATTCGCCAAACTGCTCGATATACCATTATTGCCAAAACCCTATACCGACGCGGTCTTGATGGTACTCTCCTTCGATGTCTAGAACAAGGTGAGATAACAAAGGCTTTGGAAGAGGTACATGAAGGAATTTGTGGGACTCACTCAAGTGGTCCATCACTCGCCAAGAAACTCTTGCGAGCTAGATATTATTGGCCATCTATGGAAAAGGATTCCTACTACTTTGTCAGGAAGTGCAAAAAATGTCAAGTTCATGGCGACCTAATACATGCACCAGCACAGGAACTGCAACCAATCACAACACCATAGCCTTTTTGTCAATGGGGCCTTGACCTTGTGGGTAAGATTCATCCATCTTCATCCAATGGCAATAAATTCATTATTACCGCCACCGAATATTTCACAAAGTGGATCGAAGCTGTTCCACTTACCCAAGTCACCGGCAAGCAGATCGCCTCATTCATCCTCAACTACATCATCTGCCGGTACGGTGTGCCCATGTCCATTGTCACAGATAACGGTCTTCCTTTCAAAAATCAGGATGTTCGTGAGCTTTGTGAGAAATTTCATATCCAACACCGCTTTTCCACTCCCTATTACCCACAAGGCAATGGTCAGGCCGAAGCATCCAATAAAAACATATTGAGGATCCTAAAGAAGACAGTCAATGATGTCGGCCGTGATTGGCATGTTCAATTGAATCCAGTGCTATGGGCATATCGAACTAGCATTCGAACCCATACAGGTGCAACTCCTTATTCATTGGTCTATGGTGCAGAAGCTATCTTACCTATTGAGGTTGAGATACCATCATTACGAGTTTCCTTGCATAATCTCATCGATGATGAAGCATACAGAGTCTCACGTCTTCAAGACTTAGAGTTACTTGATGAGAAGCAACAAGCTGCATACAATCACCTCAAAGCCTATCAGCAGCACATGAGTAGAAGCTACAATCACCGAGTTAGATCTCGTACATTTGAGGTAGGTGATCTTGTTCTTCGAGAGAATCCTCGCAACCAACCAAACAAAGAACATCAAGGCAAGTTTGAATCAAATTGGCTCGGCCCATATGTTGTCACTGCTGTATTCGGGTCCGGGGCATATCAGTTGGCTACATCAGACGGAGAACCGCTCGCAGATCCAATCAATAGCATGCACCTCAAACGGTTTTATACCTAAGGTGTACAAGGCATCAGGCTCCCCTGCATATCAGAAAATACCAAAAACATTCAGAAAAATGTCCTAAAGAAAATACAAAAACATTCAAAAAAGTAAAGAAAAATCATGCATCCAAATGGTGAACAACCACTCCAGTGGCACCTTGGGTAAGTACGATGGCGAAAACCTGGCAAACAGGCGCCACTCGTAAAGGCAATGGCTCCAGTATCTTTCAGGCTCATTGCGATCACATTCATACATACACACATCCATCCATCTAACCATGGCTTGTTATTTGATCTGTTATCCAAGAAAGTACTTCATGCGTCTGGCATCCCGCTTTTTCATAAATCATGTCCAACTTGGGGGCAATGCCCTTACAATCTAGATGATGGAAGTGGATTCTACATTACTGGTGATTCATTGGCAAAAACATTCAAAAATGACTCACAAAATCCAAAAAACATTTTAAAACTATTACACAAAATCAAAAAACATCGAAAAACCCATCGAAAATCACCCAAAAAACATGGTAACACCTTGTACATAGTCATCCAATCAGATACCAAATAAACATTGACAAACTACTCACACAATGACCATTTACCAATCAAACCAAAACAATCGACATCAACAAATCCAAACTCTTTAAAACAAGGATGCATCCTTCCTTACCAAAACAAAGACAAGATGACATTTTCTTTGACGAGAAAATTCTGTTCGGCTATCAAATACTTGGTTGATTTGTGAGTACAATCGTTCATTTATCTGTATCGGGATCTTTTCAGCATTGTTTTGTTTTGTTTGCGCATTATTTCCGATGAAGTACTGGGGCATGTACTAATGGTGTCTACGTGGGAAGTTCACCAAGCTCCATGATCTTATGCAAAATGCAGTCATAGATCATTACGGCTTGCTGACTACAGCGTATACCTCAACCATATGAGCATGAACCATTACCAAGGATCCATATTCTTTATTCTTTATGTATATATTGTTTGTTTGCAGGTACAATTCTCTTTCTTTGGTTCCTCCTACCTCATCCAAACTGGATAAAGGTTTTATCTCTTATTACGGTATGCACTTGTCTCAGGATATGATCAGCCTAAGATCAAGGAGGACGTTCCAAGTCATGCATGAAAGGAGATAATCCTTATCTGTTCTGCAAGCAATACTCAGGTCAACTTGATCCATTATATCAAGTTGCTTGTATTAACTTGCTATATAAAAATCCATGTAAGAAATACTCTGGTCATCTTGAATCTTTATGTCAAGTTGCTTGTATTTTCTTACAACATTTTAAAGCTCAATGATGAAAAATAAAGCACCATGGATCGTCATTCCATCTCATCTGTATATATTGCATTTTGTTGCATTCCACCCATCCATACATTCATAATAGCTGCATATCATGCATACATAGTCATAATAATGCATACTCTATTTTCCTCTTCTTCCATAGGAATGAGTCATAGGTTTTCCATATCTTCTATCTAACATCAAATCCCCCCTCACCCTCCCTATCTTGATCATCAACATCATCCTAATCCCTTCATCGCTTCCCATCCTCACTCATCCACAAAATTAAGCCAGTTACTCTATCTACACAGATACATCGACTCCCACAGACCTAGACTATCAACAGATACTCTGATCAAGTATCTTCGGGTCTCAACAGGTAATCGATTATGGTAATCCTAGACTACATCAGGCATTTATCACAATGACCTAGTCTCAACGGGGTTGCCATGATTCCCCACAACCATCCATCACACGCACACACTATCAATTGATCAACCAATCAAACACAATCCACCAGACAATTACCTCAATTGTCTACGTCTCAATGAGTATTTTGCTTCATATACCTTGACTTCATCGGGCAATTACATCAATTGTCTAAGTCACATCAGGTCACTTTGATTCACTTACTCAGACTTTATCATGTCCAAGCGACCAACTGACATCAACTGTCACGCTTTGACTTGACCGGGGCAATTAAACCGATTGCACCAAATTGTCCAAACAATTTTGATCAATTGTATAGCATCAATCCAAACTCCATACTACATCTGCTATGTATCTCTTGCATGACCTCAGGGTACTCGTTGGCTTGTTGTTTCTTCATATTCACTCCATTTTCTCCCATTCTTTCATCATTAGTTCTAATTTCTTCTATTCTACCTCCCCTCCGCTTTTCATTCTTTTTCGAGAGATCGCCCGATTTTTCAAAAAAATTTGGCCCATCTCTCGAGGGGGCATACCACCCATTAAATTTACATTTTATGGGGCATTTCTTCACACCTATTTTTCTTTCTTTGAAACGACGTGATAAACCGCACCGTCTCAAAGAGGGGCAAATGTAGTCACATAAATCTGTCCACTTAATTAAATGAATACTTAGTATTTATTTGATTATTTAACCATCAATTAATAATTAATTAAATTAATATTTAATTAATTAATCTTAACCCTCTTCTCCTATTAATTAAATAAATTATTCAATTTATTTGATTTAATTCACTTAACCAAATTCAGACCATTAATTAAATAAATAAATCATATTTATTTAATTAAATCTTCTCTCACATTTAAATAAATTAATATTTATTTAAATCCCCCAAAATCCCACCTCTCACATTTAAATAAATTAACATTTATTTAAATCACCTTTATCCTCCACCCACTTGCATTTTCCTACAAATACAAGTTGCACAATTATTTTAAATAAATAATTTATTTAAATCACCTTTATCCTCCACCCACTTGTATTTTCCTACAAAAGCAAGTTGCACAACTATTTTAAATAAATTATTTATTTAAAATCCTATTTATCCTCACCCACTTGAAACCTTTAATGGTTTCCCTTAAAGTATTCAAACTTGATGGCTTTAAAGTCTTCAAACTTGATGGCTTCCTTCTATAGTCTTCTTAAGACTTTAATGGTTTTCCTTAAAGTCTTCAAGCCTTTAATGGTTCCCCTCAAAGTCTTCAAGCATTTTAATGCTTTATCTTCCTTTTTCTCATTTAAATAAATTAATATTTATTTGAATATTTATCCAAATACAACTTGCACACATTTATTGAAATAAATGAATTTTTATTTTAATAAAATCCTATTTTCCCTCACCCACCAAATCCACTTGCAAAATCTAATCCCCTTCTAGATTCTTCTAACCCCTTCCTAATTAACTTAATCCATCCCCTAATTATTGTCACATTCCTAAGCAAAATGGAGTCACTTCTCAAAGCCTAAAAGTCTTTGATAACCATTAAAGGCTTTCAACCTTCAACCACTAAATGTCTCAAAGTCTTGGATAACCTTTGAAAGCTTCCAACCTTCAACCACTAAATGGCTCAAAGTCTTTGATAACCTTTGAAAGCTTTCAACCTTCAACCACTTAATCCCCAAAGTCTCCAATAACCATTAATGGTTAATTCAACCCTCCCACATGGTTAAAACATTTGTTTTGACTCAACCTCTACCCAACCCAAAGGTCTCATCAGGCCATTAATGCTTTGACCATGATTATCTCTTAAACATTTGCACAAAGGTTTATCCTTGCATTAACTCCTAATCTAGTGGGTAATCCTAATTTAGACTTGACCCTTACCTTCTAGATAACCATGAGGTCTTCTCAGGCCTTTAATGCCTCCAACCTCTTCTCTCAACCCAATCCTATGTTGACACTTGTCACCATTTTATTGGTGCCAATTGTGCACATGGATCCCCAACTTTCAAACTTGGCCCTTGATTAAACCATTCAATCTTAACCCTTCATTTCCCCATTTCTTCTATAAATAGAACCCTTCTCCTCAAGCAAAAGGAAGCATTTTAGAGTATTGTTGTTGTACTGGCATTAGCATAGAGCTTTTTCATAGCATCACTATCTACTCTTGCATAGTATTTGCTTATCATATTCAACCATCTTGAATCTCCATATGGCATCCATGGCTAGTGCTAAAAGCTGAGAGCTACACTCATTTGGGACTTGGAGAGGAGAGAAACAAGGGAGAAGCATCAAAAGGCATCATGGAAGCATCTTAGGGAGGCTCTTCTCCTTTCTTTTATTTTGTTAAACTTCTTTCATGCTTTTTGAAATCTCTCTTGATATGTTTGGAATGGTTTTTAGTTCTTTGTTTTGTTTTTATGGTTGAAACTAACTTATTAACATTGAACTTTGTTGTTGCCTTGTCCCCATTTCCATGACATCACATTCCATCCTACAAATAGAAGTCATTCACTTGATGTCCCTTCACCAGTTGATTATAAACATCTAAAAATTCAACATCGTTCTCATACAAGCAAGCCCAAGCTTCATTTTGATGACCACATGAGTTCAAAACCATACTTATGGCTACAATTGGGGGTCTGCTCAAGCAGTCTGCTACTCTGTTAGTGCTTCCCTTCTTGTGGTGAATATTGAGGTGAAATTGTTGAAGATAAGCTGACCATCATTGATGTTGATCATTCTGCAACTTCCCTTGTGTTTACAAAAATTGAAGAGGTTTGTGATCTGTGTGGATGATGGTCTCCTTACCCAAAATGTAATGTTTCCACTACTTATAGGCTTGAACAATAGCATATATTTCCTTTTTGTAAGTGGTGTACCAACACACTGTACCAAAAAAATTCTAACTATGATATGCAACTAGATGACCATGCTACATGAGGACTGCCCCTAGAGCATATTCTGATGCATCTGTTTGTATTTCAAATGACTGTTGCAAGTCAGGAAGAGATAAAACTGGTGTAGAACATAACCTTCATTTTAGCCCCTCGAATGTTTCTTGTTGAACACTTGTCCATTTAAACTTGGCTTGTGTCCCCCCTGGCAAGGACTGATTTAGAGGCCAAGACAAATGGGAGAATCCCAAGACAAATCTGCGATAAAAGTTTTCCAACCCGAGGAAACTTCATAACTCTGTGAGATTTCTAGGAGACGACCAGTCCTTAATCACTTGCATCTTCTCTAGATCAACATGGACACCCTCACTGTTAATAACATATCCTAAGTATCTGATACTCTACATACTGAAGGAGCACTTTTCTTTGTTTGCATAGAGCCCATGATCTTGTAAGGTTGAGAGAATTTTTTCCATATGTTGCAAATGTTCCTCCCAAGTTTTGCTGAAGATAAGTATGTCATCAAGATATACCACCACGAAGGAATCAGTGAATGGTCTAAGTATATCATTCATTATTCTCATGAATGTCTATGGAGAATTTGTTAGATTGAAAGGCATCACTAGCCATTCAAACAAGCTCTCTTTAGATTTGAAGGTTGTCTTCCACACATTGGTTGATTCTATTGGTACTTCATGGCATCCTGATTTCAAATCATTTTTTGTGAAGAATCGGGCCCCTCTAAGCTGGTCCAAGAGGTCACCTATCCAGGGAAGTGGATATCTATTTTTGACTAAAATTTTATTCAAGGCCCTATAGTCAATTCAAAGTCTCCAGGTTCCATCCTTTTTCTTTGCTAGAACAATGGGGCTGCCACAAGGTGATGCACTTGGATGAATATGTCCCTTTTCTCAATCAATTCTTGTTTTTGCCTCTTAATCTCATTATTCTCTAATACTGACCTATGATAGACTAGTTCATTAGGTAATGGAGTTCCCATTATCAAATCAATAGTGTATCTCACTTGGCAGTGTGTAGGTACCCAAGTTTGGCAACTTAAACATATTTTCATATTTCCTCAAAATTTGATCCATTGATCTTTGTTGTAGTGTTGTGGTGTTTGTGATGGCATGGGAATTATAAACTGATTTCCTTTCTTCTTTAGAATGAATCATCAATAATATGAATCTTCCCTTTTTGGAAACCAACCTCTTACATTGCTTGGCACTAATCAAAGAGGTAGTGTATGGAGGGCTTACCTCTGGTATTCAATATTTCTGCTCACCTAATCTAATTGTCATGCTGCGAGGCCTGGACTCATAAATGTTGGTATTATGGATGTGTTGAATTGGTTTTGTTATTGATGTCAACACTTGTCAACACTTATTAGCACTATAGATCTTTTGTTATGTTCACCGGCATGTTCAGTGACTTATGCACAGTCACCAGTATCTAGTTCACCGGCAGGTTATATTCTTCACCGACACTAACGATGATCTGTTATCATATGGAGATTACTTGGTTATGTTGAAGACATGGTTTGGACACTTATTTTTGGTGATTTGGTTATTGGTTTAATTGAGTTTGCATATTTATTATTACCAGTAAATTGGTCTAGGTTATGGACCGACATGCATTATCTATTCCAGATCAGCATGACACGTTATGAAGATGTTTTATTGATTAGATGTTATTGTAAATGCATTAAGCCAACATGATGTATTGTATATTGATTCATTTGTAATTGATTTAATTGTAATATTCTTAGTGAGCCGACCTACACAATTGGTCTTAGGTTTTGGTATATATGTAAGATCTCATTTGTGAGATTAACATGATTGTGGAAAAAGGGGATTGTAATAAGGTATATGTGAATATAAGCAGTGCTATACATGCATACATCATTTGAAGATTAAAGGAAGGTATGAAGGAGACAATCAAATCTTAATAGGTACTGAATCCAGCATATGAAGATTCTATTTTGAGTAGTACATTATCATTGGATTTAACCATCCAATTGTAGTCAGTGTGACTCCTATTTTGTGATTGAGCAATGAGCTCTAGGCAGTTGGTCTTCCTGCATGTGCAGACCCCATATTGTACACACATACTATCTGCAATAGTATCATCTAATTGTGCATAAGGTTTCCCACCATGGTTTTTCCCCTTACAGGGTTTCCACATACAAATATCCGTGTCACGTGTTATGGATGTTATTTGTCTTTCAGTTTCATGCATTAAACTTCACCGGTATTGCAATTAATTGGTAAACTGTCAACTGACATAAAGTTTGGTTTACCAGTATTATGTATCAAGTTTGATTAAGTTATATTATTGTTGAAATTAATAGTCAACTGATTCACCACCCCCCCCCCCGGTCTCAGTTGCCTCCAGGTCCTAACAATAAACACCATGTCATTGGTACATATATGGTTGTCCCAACAGAACATCACAAACATCTAAAGGAGCCACATCACGGATTACCTCATCTTGGCATGGAAATGAAAAAGTAGTAGAATACCCAGCAACTTACAATTGTAATCCATCCTACATATCTAGTAATTTTAGCATCTTTTAAAAAAGCACCCATCATTTTCCTCGCTCTGCACAGAAATGGAAAATGAGTAGAATAAACAACAAATTACAATTGTGGGGTGTAAGTATCAACAATAATTGTGGGGTGTAAGTATCAAAAATAATTGCGGTGTTCACTTTCTAGAGGGAATAAGAAGGCTAGAATATTGAATACGCTATTTTAAATTGCCCATGGATGTTGACTATACAAACAATTATTTCAAAAAGTAACATTGTGAGGAAAATCCGATTGTTTAGTATTTTGCTGTTTTTTCTGTATTAATTATTATTTTAATGAAATTATTGAATCACAATTACTAATTTACATCCAATTTTGAAATACAGTTTTATATATAAGTCAAAACGTAGATTATTATTTTAGATTAAAAATTCATATATATATATATAAATGTATTATGTACAATATCTTAGGATTTTTGGCGTTTATCAAAAGACATTAGCTAAAAAATTATGCAGCAAATTCAATCTATGGATTTAAAAATACACATCTATATATAAATGTATTCTTTACAATATTTTAATATTTTAAGTATTTATTAAAAAACATTTGTTAAAATCATATAAATTCTATGTAAAAAGGGTGCAAATTTAGTCTATAGACTAAAAACTAGACATCTATATATAAATTTAATTTGTACAATATCTTAATGTATTAGGTATATATGTATATATGTATGTGTGTATATACATATACATATACTTACACACACACACATATATATATGGGAAATGTTTGCATATGTCTATGTATATATATATGTACATATATGTATATGGATATATATAGACATATATATGTATGTATACATAGATATATATGTATCATTGTAAATTGTATCCTAATGCAATTTCACCCTCACCTAACCCTCACCTTAGAATTCCTGTCATTAGTGTTCAGTGTCTGCTTTGATTATGCTCACACCCTCTTGAATTTTGTATTTTTGACTCCTTATCTAGCCTCTATCCAATTTTTAGTCCTCATTGACAGTACTAGGATGCCCTAGGCACCCTGGACCTCCCAATCAAGACCCAAAATTTGGCTTTGTGTTGGCCTACTCTAAAATTTCAAACATTTTATGCATAGTTAGGTATAAAAGGAAGCCTAGCCCCTCTCATATGTTAACTTTTGGAGAACTAGGAAATCATAAGTGAGATCTTAATTACAAAATCAATTAAGTCTAAGTGAGCAAGCAATTAGGCATTCATCAAGAATTGAAGGATAAATCAAGTCAAGTTAAAGCATTCATGATCAACCTTCTATGAAAGCATTCTACATTTCATTATAAACCCTTGTGTGAGGATTCAAGGAAGTCTCATCAAGGTATTGTTGGGAGTGTTTAAAATTTTGCCCTTGTCTATGTTTTTTGCTTCTTAAATGGCTTTGGTAGGTAGGGTTTTAGCAGGGTTTATGCCTTTGGCTATATTTTTCCAAAACCCTTGGCTTCATTATATTTTTTTAGTTGACCGGTTGTGGCAGGTTTGATGGTCTTAAGTTCTCGCATGAAGGGTCTAATATCATGTGATTATCGGCCCCTCTTGTCGAACCTAGCTGGTTAGGTTGGTTGCTCTGGTTTAAAAACTTTGATCTTTTATTTTTGCTCACAATGTCAAAGAAAAATCCCTAAGTCTTTATGCTCTAGTGTGTGCCCCAACCATGACCCCCCTTACTCTCTATAAGTCTCCACATGAAAAATAATTCCACTTAAGTGAGGGTCTTGATGTCTGGCCATGCGAGATGGTGAGATCTACCCCATGAGGATCACATATCATAGTTTCTACCCACCCAGGATAGTGAGGAGTGTTGTCTCTAAAGAGAAGATTTAAACTTGCAGATCCTTCACACTTGAAAAGTTGCTCGTGCAGGCTAAGAAATTGCTTTGTGAAAATAGAGATGCTTACCCCATGTGATAGTATATGAACTTGTTATTGTGAAAGATGAAGGAAGACATTGACTCCCTGCGAGATAACAGGAACTAAGAAATCGCATCTAGAAGTTCACCCTGTAGGAGTCACAAGCTGCATTAATTGGCACTGTGGGATATGCGGCCATGAGGAAATAAGAGGTCCACACCATCCCGCATGATTGTAGAAGAATTGTTATGCCTGGATAAAAAGAAGGACTTGACGACATCTCGCGAGCTAGCGGGAACAATGGAAATCAAATGAGACTCATACCTCACATGGCCCATAGGCTAAGAAGAGATGTGGTGTAGGGAGAAAGCGGGTAAGGAGTTTAGTACTCTGCACCATCCTACATCTAGTAATGGATGACAGATACAAAGGAAAGAATGGATAGAGTGTGTGAAGCTAGAGAGACTTATGTGGGATAGCAAGAAGCTTTGGATGATAAACAAATGTTTACCCTGTAGGATTAACATAAGCATGCGAAGGGTGACATGGGATAAAAGGAAGGAAGGGAGATAGTATTCCCCACTATCCCATGATGACAGAAGCCAAAGTGAAATAGAAGGGAGATCACCCCCTCCAACATGAAAAGATGATACCCCAAGGGGTAGTGGGATGTATTAAGATGTATAAAGGGACTTTCCCCGCATGATGATAAGTGAAAAATGGAAGGTGATGCAGGGAAATGAAAGGTGAGAAGAGCAAGTATCCCCGCTATTCTGTGAAAATAAAATCTAAAGGATGATGAAGTTATCAAAATCAAAACCAATCAAGGGTGGCTTACTAGACACCATGTGAGCATTCAGAGGCCATCAAAGGGCAATCTTAATCATTCAATTTTTTTATCAATGACTAAATTTGAATTTTTAAGTCACCAACCCAATATGCCATGCATGTAGCAATTAATGGTGACCAACTTATGTGTGATAAAGGGAAAACTTAAGGGCATTCTCGCACACCTGTAATTCAAAGAGAAACCAAAGAAATTGAAGGGAGAAATAAGAGCTAACTAGTGCATCCAAAGCGATTCAATTGCACCTCAAAAAGTGAGGAAGTCATTTCTTAGCCATTTATTTATGTTTTTTAGGGATTTTTTAGCTGTTTGGGTAGAGTTTTAGAAGGAAAGGTTATGTTTCTTGCCTTGGTTGTGGGAGGGTTTGTTTGTCTAGATTGTATCTTTTTCTTTATTTAAAATAAATACAATGGCATCATCTACTGAGAATACTCCCACATCATCTACTACAAAGACCTCGGAAGGGACAACATGGTCCTTTGTGCCTGAGATTGCAAATGTCATCGTGTTAACCTTAGTTCATCCCATGCCAGAAATTTAAAACACACGTGATGTTGAGTCCACCCCCTTAGCCACTCGTTGAACTAAGTTCTCCACCCAAGGAAAATCCTACCTAGCCCAAAAGAAAGATGTCATCCAAGAAAGTAAATGTCATATCGATAGATGATGAATCATCTGAGGACCCTAGCCCTACCCCAAAGGATAGGAAGCCAACTCAAAAGAGGAAGGGGGCTAGTGCTTGGTCCTCTACTAAAAAGGCATCTACAGAGGCTTGCCCCACAAAGCATCCACAAGTTGAGGGGTCACACCCACATGAGGAGTCCTCATAGCACGAAAAGAAAAGGAACCATGTCATGAGGGAGCCCTAGGGCTACTAAGAAGAACAAATAGACTCCCGCATAAGAGGAGCAAGCTCCTACATAATTTGAGCAACCTATAGAATCCTCAACTCCACTTGCCCCATCAAAGACAACAGAGAAAATTGCCAAGGAGGTAGAGGAGAAATTAGAAGAGATGGATCAGAGGAAGAAGAGTAAAGTGAGAAGTCTCCACCAGGACCTCTTTGAATTATTTCAAGGGTCAACTATGCAGGAGAATCTCACAACTGCATTCAATGATAGTGAGTCAGGATGTAGAGATGGGTATACTAATGACCATGGATGGAACATATTTACTACTTCTATGGAAACATAGACAAAGCAGTCCTAGTGTCAAACCCATGTAGACTCAATTTGGGAAAATCAGTAGTCCCAAATGTATTTTTGGAACCAACATTGATTAGGGAGCTTGGTAAGAGGTATAATCCATAGAGCATGGTTGTTAAAACAACTAGTGGTCATGTTTTGGTGGATATATCCAAGGAGTCTATAGTTGAATGTTTTGATTAGGGTAGGAGTGCTCTTAAAGGAATCAACAAAGATAGGCTAACAAGAGAGTATAATGCCAAGAAGGATTTTTATAGAAAAAAGATGTTACCTCTTTTCTTGAAGAAATTGTATCAAGGAGGAAAGGGTTACCTCTTAGAATCAAAGAAGGAGCCTCTTAGTTTAACCCTCTTTGAGGATTAATTTTCAAAGATGTATTATTCTCTATGCCAATTTGGGGGGGAGGATTATGGATTAACAGTGATGCTTGTGGACTTCATGATGATGGCCATGAAGATCAAACATTCAGATACCAATGTATTATATGATTTTACCACAATCCTTCAAGAGAAGATGCATGAGGGGTTAATAAAGGAAAAGAATCCCAAAGAGGGATTGAATTTTAAAAACTATTCTCTGCTTTGTCATCTTATTCTTTTTTAAAATAGAACCTGATGGGAGGAATCCTTGAAGGTAAACATTTTTTTTTTGCAGGACTAACGCAGTGTGGCCAGTGTGTCCAGTACAAAGATGGACCCAAGTATTGGATAAAGGATCCAAATACTCTGATTATAAGACTTTTTTTTATTGTTTTATTATGAGGATCCTCATGATGATGGGGGTTACACTACCAAGGCTTCCAAAATTCATAATAAAGATCTTAAGAGTTAGGAGTGCCAAAGCTCATAACATTGTATACCTAGAAGGGGCATTCACTCATAATTTTGGGGACTTTTTCTTCTACTCCAATTGTACATTGATTAGAGCATATGCGTGTAATCAAGCACCTCATATGCTACCCATCATAGTATCTCCTAAGTTGGCATTTATTGTCAAATTCATATGGAAACTATTGTGGTTGGAGAAGGACCAAATAAGAATAGAGAAGAAGGGGCAACACCTCCCCCAAGTGACAAAGTATAATAAATTATCTATGGGGTGTGACACAATTGAAAATGTATAGGACTTCCTTGTAAATAATTACAGGATAAAGGTCAGCTACACAAGGCATTTTGACCCAGAAGGATATATTAATAATGTAAGGGTTAATAAGCTAAAAGTAAGGGGATTTACTCATAGTTTTCATGAAAGGGAGGATCAAATTAGGAATGCCTACCCATCTGAGGTATTGCAGAGAAGGAGAAAATGGGACTATTTAAATAAATTGGAAAGAGAAAGGAGAGAGGAAGACTCTAAATTTCAAGGATTTTTAATTAACATTCATAATGACTTTCCCAAGATGTCATAAAAAGTCAAAACATTTGATGAATTGATCACAAAAGAGTTGGTCTGAGGATAGGCTAAATAGCTTGACATAGTCCCTGAGGAGAGGCCTGCTTTCACTCACCTTGTAAGATATAAAGGGAAGGAAGTTGTGAGAGAGGGGACTTCAGAAGGTGCTACCCAACAAGACCCCCAAAGGACAAAGCAACCAAGTGCTAGGGCAGTAAGAAATATTGAAAAGGGGAGGGCTAGAATCTCTAATTTTGTTGACATTATTACTGAGGAGATGGATTCTAGTGTGCCACCCTCTTCCCCTCCTCATGATGCTTTTCAGGAAGATGAAGCTACAAAGGTGCTAGTGGATTTCGATAGAGAAATCATCCCCAATATCATCCCCAAAGATGAAGTTACAAATGAGAGTGTAATTGCCTCAAGACAATTCAAGTCGGATGACAATTTCATTCATACTAATTAATTCAAATCTTTTTGGCTATACGAGAAGTTGAAGGAACTGCCTGAGGAGGAAATGCAAAATTTTGATAAGAATAATATTAGATGAACTCCTCAAGAAGCTAGAGAATTAGGAAAAAAGAGTGGCATCCTCTTGGTACTATGATGGGACCTTGAGAATTTTTTAATTTTAGATCAAATAATAAGGCAAGAAGACCCCATGTATGCACAAAAATTTGGAGAACATGGATCTGAGGTTAGCCCAAGCATAAAAGCTTTTGCCTTGTGGTCTAAAGCTCCTAATACAAATAAGCCCATGTTATTGTAGGGGGTGGAACATAAATAGGGTGATGCAGTCATTAGAACTCTAGCAGACAAAACTGCATCAATGAGTGCTGCCATCTCAATGCATGCTACTCAATTCATCAAATTGGTTGTGGAAGAGAAGGAAAAGCAGCATGAAAAGATCAAGGCCTTACATGTGGCCCTTAATGTTGATCACAGGTAGCTATTTATTGAAAATGTCGAGTTAAAAGATGACTTGGCTGAGAGAAAATCAACATCATTATTGGGTCCTAGACTTGAGGAGCTGAAAAATATGAAAGAGGAACTACAAAAGGCAAAAGATGAGGCTGAGAAAAATTATCTTGAGATTAGGAGGTCTACAATTTTGCAGATTTCAAGTAGAGTCCTTAATAAGCTTCCTGAGTTCCATACCTCCTATTATTTGGTGTCACAATTGAGTGGCCAATTGGATGAAATTATTGCAATCATTCAACCTATTAGGTTGAGTTGGTTTCGAATGGCACAACAATTGAAAGAAATTCTTTTGGCTATCAAAATGACCCCAAGGCACCCCAAAATGTGGGGGCTACATGGAAGAATTATAATTTTTTAATCAAAGAATTACCCATATGGAGGATGAAAGAAAGGTATTACATGAGAAGATAGGATCTTTTAAGGGCCCACAAAAGTGGGACATTCCCATAATTTTGACAAATGAGGGGCAGGTAAAAGATCTTGCTAGGTGGAATGAGGACTTCAAATCAATAATAAATATAGTGCTATATACACTGACTAATGCACCTAATCATGAGAACATTTATCATTTGATTATTGATAAAATCATTGATGTAGACGCTCTGTATCATTTCACACTAGACATTGTCACTTTACCCGCTCCTAGGACGAAAGAGGCAATGAGAAAATTGGAAGGTTTGAGGTATTTTGTCTGGCCAACCAATGAGGTTGAATTTTTGCACAAAAAATACTACACATTGGAAGAAGATCAGCCCAAGGAAGATGTGTAATTAATGTTGCATCAGTTTAGACTTTTTCCATACAGGTTATTAATTCTAGCTTGTTGATTGGAAGGCTCAACTACTTCGAACTTGTGCATGTGCATCTACCCCAGCTTCCAAATCTAAACCCCCATGGTAGTCAATTCAAGTACAAAAAGGACCACCTAATAGAAAAAACCAAGGATGGAGCTCCTATTTCCAGATTCAATCCATGCATCTACCACAATTAACAAACCATGAAGACTTGCACGTGATGCAGATCTGAAGTTATTTTGGTAGCAGTTTTTGTAAAAAATGTAACAAATGATATTTTGACACATGTCACTTACATCTTGAAGCTTGTTTCTCTCCCTTGAGTTTATAAAAGGGAATTCAGGGCCATAGTGAGAGGATTCTGAATTTTTTTAAGTAGTAGTATGTAATAGGCAAAGAAACATAGAAATAGAGTGAACATTTCCTTACTATAGATGTCTTTTTGTAATGTATATTGATATTTTTTGAAGATTAATGAAAGATTATCATTTTCATATTGCCTTATATTTTGTGTCTGCATATTGTATGAATTTTTATGTTAATGGCATATGAATTTGTCATCCTCAAGTAGGAATGTGTGATTTGAATGTGGGTCTCTTTTAATGAAAGACTCAAAGTCTAATTTTAAGATAACTGCAATATGTGTTTGATTTAAAATATAGGTGATTCTGTTGTAATTTTCAAAATAAATTGTACAAGTCATGAAATGTTTAGAGTGCTAATTGAATGGTTGTATAGCAAATATTGACATTCTATAAGTTGGACTCTATTTACCCTAAGTAGGAATAGATCGGTTTTATATTTTCAAGATCATTCTTATTTCACCTTTTATATTCCTTGTCTATCTTCTGCCTTCTTATTTCACCTTTTATATTTCTGCAATAGGAGTAGTTGTTATTTTAGAGAACCAGTCTCAATGCAAGCATATAAGATATAAACTAAGGTTGTACCGAAAGCTAAGAGTTTATTCTTCTTTCCTTCATATATTTTCATTGAGACATCTTCCTAATATAACAATGTCAGCCCAAGTATGATTTTAGTGTCTTAGGGAATTTTTAAGGTCTACCCGCCTTGGTCTCGCAGAGCCAAAAGTGTAGGAGATTATAGCCTTGTAGTTGAATCTCATTCATTGGCCAAATCTAGCCTTATACCTATTGATAGGAATGTGGATAAGTCTTTAGGGTCTAAAGATATGTTGATTTATGAACCAACATGTATCATTTTCAATTTTAAGGATTTTTTTATTAGATCTAGCCTTTCTATCAAAAGAAAAGCATTCCATTTTAATTATACTTCAATTCTATTTCAATTTCAAGGAAACTTAATTTCTTAAAGAGGGTTTGACCTAAGGTATAAACCCATCAATAAACCTATTTTATTATTTGTGAAATGGAGTAATCTATCTATCTCCTCAGAAATAATTGAACATAAGTTGACTAATATATATTCCTTCAACCTCTCATCTTCCTTATTTGTTGTTTGCCTCCTAGCATCTAAAATATCATAACATCACTTGGGTATGACTGCCATCAATTCAATTAGAGGTTTACTCTATACATTTTCATACCATTCTACTAATGGCTTCAGGTTACCATTCTTAACAAATTCATTCACAATCTATTCTAATGTTACAGGAGATACAATAGAGAATTTACCTTATTTCAGTGCCTCATCAAACTCAGATGTCTTTGATTTCTTACTATATCTTCTTCCAATGGAAGCCTTCTCCTTTATGATCTTGGAGACTTTTGGAGCTTTGGCCTTCACCTCCCTTACAACCTCATTAGATTCAGTGTCATCTTCATCAATAGTCACAAATCTAACTGATTTTCTTTTCTATTCACTTCCACCAGCTGGTTTGACTAATGGTTTGGGTTGTCTTTCTAGATTTTTAGTACCCAAGGAGGGAGATATACATCTATCTTGACTTGGATTAGGCTTAGATGCTTTCGGTTTGGATTGCTTCTTCATAGTTTGCTCCTCTACGAGAATATTTTCCTCTCCAGCTTTCTGGACTGCCTCCTTAGTTATCCTCATGCTCTCTGCAAGAGCCTCAACCTCTTTCAAGACCTTCTTTTGAATCACCGATTTCTTGAACTACTGATGAAATTTTTAAAATCTTCTCCTTGTATGTTCAGAACCTTTCCTCATTGGTATCCACCAGTTTACTCAACATATGCTCTACATACAGTTCCAAAATTTGTTTATCTACTTCATAGCCCATTGGCATAATCCATACCATCTAGGGCTCTACAAATTCCATCAAACACTAATCTACCATAAAAAAAATGGTGTCCTGATACTTCTCTACAATGGTCATAGGGATTCTATCCCTCTCATGCATTTCCTTTTGGAATTTTTTGAAGTATCCCCATAGATTTTTATTCCAGACCTTAGAGTCACCAGAATTGTATAGATATTCCTAGATCTTAACTCCTACAGGTCTATCAAATACCCATTACACTTCGCCAACACCTAGAATCTCATTCATAAAGAAGAAGAACAAACATAGAAGCAACGTTTCGGACTTAAAAGGATGTTTTTTATTTTCCTTGATCTTCTTTATATTCTTTATCATCTCACTCTGGAGCAACTCACAAAGATCATACTTCTTATTTTCTCTCATCATCTCATAAGTAGCATATATAGCAGTACCAGAAACAAAATTTTCTCTACTAGAATAATAGATCTTATAGCCAATAACCATTGATGCAAACTTGATATCATGCTCTCAGATCTCATTGATGTCATTACCCATTTATCAAATTTTGACCCTATTGCATTAGTCACAATGTCATTCTTTATATCCTTCAAGGATGGCAGTTCTCCAGATGCACATAATCCAGTTATGTCTTGAATAATTGACTTGGTGAGCTTGTGGGGCTTGTCTAACAATATAAATTCATCATGTACTTATCTCAGTATGAACTAGATCCATTCATGTTCATAGAAAATTAGAAACCTAATGGACTACATAAAACCCTTGTTTTCCAATTCTTGAAATTCCGGTTTCAACACCAAAATCTTATTAGACAACTAATTATTCTACAGATTCAATATTTGTGAACTTCCCAATTCCTCAATTGGACAATTCATATAAACCTTAATGTATCCAATATGAATTACTCCATAGGGCACCAATGGAAATGCACTCTTCCATCAAAATGAAGGGATGATTCTTCAAGCTCGGACATGCACGCTCAATGATTTCAACAACCAAAGGATTTGCAGTACCAAATTATTGTGCTCTTTTTCTCTCTCACTTCGAATGCAAAGTGACAAATGAGGTCATTAAGTCACCTTCTATTCACCACAAACCTAACTTTTCTTTGCAATAAATGCTTTTAAACCTAATACTTCTAGATACTTTGTGTCTCACACGAATTATTCTCTGGATCTTCAAGTCTACTTGAACTCTTCCATAAATCCATCATAAACATCTATGATCATCACATACACCTATGTAACCTACCATAATCAAGCACAGATCTCAAACAAGGGGTTTGTAAGTTTATCATGAAAACCTCCCCCAAGGCTGAATGTCTTTAGCTTAGTTACTAGGTGAGTTTTCAACACTTGAATCAAGTGCAGACCCATTCACTGTATTATCATCACTCTTCTTCACCCAAGTCTTCTTCATTTGTTCTCTAATCTCTTCAACTTTTTCTTTTCCCTTCTCATATGGCTTTACATTCTTGTTGTTGTTGTCTTCCAGACCTGTCCTATTCACATTTCTGTTTTTGCAATACTTAGCAATGTGACTAGATTTGTTGCAAGCATAGCAAACAACGTTTCCTTGCATAGGTATGAAGTTCAAGTGATTTCCTCTTGATCTGCATTGATTGGCAACATGTCCAAACCTACCACATGCATAACATCTGACATTTCTTCTATTTTGAGAGTTATTCATGACATTCCTACACACATTTTCCTTATGACCATACTTATTGCATTTGAAAGATTGACCAGTAAAGATGGACCATTATTGATCATCCTATTTTTGCATTGACTAGCCATATGACCAAATTTATTACAAACAAAACAGTTACCATTGAATTTATGAGCATTAGGCTACCTTACCAAAATTTTTCTTGAGTTGTTCTTCTGTTGTACTAATTTGGAAATTTCACCTTTCTCAAATCCAAGACCTCATGTCATTGGGAATCTTTTGGGTTGCAGGCAATTCATCAAGCTTGGCTGAGCTAACCTGAAACTTCTCCTTATACTCATTTGTAACATCAAGATCATATCTAATAAGAATGATATGCCTTTCAACATCTTCCTCATGCTATTTGGAATCTTGCAAGTCAAGCATCAATTGTCCATACCAACTCTCAAGTCAACAACATTCCTCAAATTTCTCTTTCAGGGAATGAGAAAGCTTCTTGTCATTCTTCTTTCTTTCCTCAATCTATTTTGTCAATCTCATCATAATGGCTTCCATCTCATTCTTCTAGACTGTATTATCTCTACAAATTCTATCTCACTCTTAATCTTTTCTTTCAAGGCCTCTACATCAATGTTCTGACTTTCTTTCTACTTAAACTGATCAACAAACTCCTTTCTCTTCTCCCTTGACTTGTTCAACTGATCCTTTAATGATTCAATGAAGTTTTGGGCATCCTTAAGGTTTACTTTCACATGTTGGACCTTAGCTTGGGCTTGATCAAGATCCTCAAGTGCTACAACAAGCTGATGCTTTAGACTACCGAAATCCATTGATTCACTTTCCTAGATCCTCCTCAAGTTGTTAGGATTCTTCCAAGGAAGTACGCTCTGATACCAATTGCTAGAATCAAGGAACATTGAGAGGTGGGGTAAATCAATATTCTATAATTTTCAACTTGATTAGCCTATTCTTTCAACCACTTAATTCAAATGAAGAAAAGTAAAGTATATAAACACAAAGCAAAGATCAGCAACACCATAACACCAAATTTTTTTTTACACAGAAACCTAGTTAAGGGAAAAACCATGGCAGGTTTGAGACCCACAATATTAATATACCTTGTTGGAAGTATAATAATAATACATGAGAAGAATGCACATGAATTTAGGCACACTACCTAGAGCTCACTCCTCAAATTACAAAAAGGGCTACAACCCCGAAAGGCTCATTGCCTTACAAAAGATTACATATAATAATTGGAATGTCAGAATTGATAAGAAATATCTACAAATGCCAAAAATAGTTCTAGTTAAGCACAAGGTACCCTATTCTACAATAATACTCTTTTCTGATATTCTATTGTATTCCGAATCACCAATCCTTCAACCGCGCACATGAAACTGTGCACAATCTCTCATACACACATCATATATAACCATCAATACCAAAATTGATCAAATTAATCAGTCTAATATATCCACAACCTCAACTTAGGTTTATTTCATGTTGGTCCAAAATTGCATAACTTACAAATGAAATGTGTTACCCAAGTTGGCTCAATCCAATCCAAAACTATTGGAATCCAAGAACACTAAGAGCGGGGTGGAGGGGGGGGGGTGGGGGGGGGCAAATCAGTATTCTACCGGTAATTAAGAATTTAATTCCTTTAGATACTTTTCCAATTAATAATCGATAATTATATAAAGAAAATATAATAAAGAACAAAGAAACCAAAAAGATCAACACCATAACACCACAAATGTATACGTGGAAAACCCTAAAGGGGAAAAAATACGATGGGATTTGTCACCCACAATATATATCGACTAGCCGAATGAATAAATATTACATAAAAAGGGGGCTTGCACATGCAGGAAGGCACACTGCCTAGAGCACACTGCTCATCACAAAGGACCCTCACTAACTACAGATAAAATACTAAATTACAAACAAAATTTTGAACTTTGAGTTTGCATCTGATATGTTGGATGAGTTTGGTTTAAGTACTAACTATACCGATTAACATTGTCTCCTTCTTTAATGGTAACCTGATTCGCTTTCCAATCCTTTTCACAAATAACCAAGACTGACTATCGATCATTACATTCGCATTCTATTGATCAATATATCACTCACACAATTGAATAAATCCTATCTATATCCCCAAATGACTTGACCAAACTGACTTATATACCCTTACATATATGAACACAAATGCCTTATGTCAACTTACAATCATATTAAAAAGGATAAATACATGTTGGCCTAGACAAAAATATAAACATTAATCTTTATGACCTTTACCGCTTTAACCTTCACCAGATCAATCTCCTATGTCGGCCTCCAAATATTGCTTTCCTTTCCTTTTCATATGTATATTGCAACATTGTTGGAGAAGAATGGTGTAATCAAACTAGAATTCAAACACTTGAAGGATCAAGGGTTACAAACATTTTGGAGATGCATGAATTTGATGATGAAATCATTTGGTACGTGTTGAACCATGTTCATGGTGAGTTTATGATTCTAGAACAACCTCATAAAATCCCTAAGGATGCCATTTGGGCAATTATCGGTCTACTCCAGGTTGGTCAGAGACCAGATAAGAAGAAAATCTCTAACAATGAAGTCACCAAGCTAACTGGTACTACATTAGACAACTGGTCTATGAGGATTAGCACAATCAGAGATAAGGATGTGCAATTTGCCAACATTGTTATTAGGTATAAGGTAATTCAATCTAATCAGTTGAATTTTGTTTCTAGTTGGACTGTATATACTATGCACATAAGAAGATCAAGGAAAATGAAAAATATGATCTTTGTCAATGGATGTGTGATGAATTAATTTTGAATCTTGGGAAAATCAAGGGTGAGAAGAAGGGTGTATTCTGATATGGAAATCTTGTTGTTTGTCTGATTCTATTCTTTCTCAATGAGACCCTGAGATCTAGAAAAAGGCAATGGGCCTTTGACATTCCAGTAGGGAAACCAATCAAGGGTGCCTTAAGAAACCTAGGATAGCACAGAGAATCCACCTTATGGGGATATTTCAAGGATTTTCAGAAGGAAATGAAACAAAGGGAAAGGGTACCTAAACACATTATAGATAAGTATTCTACTGAATTTATTTTATGGTTAATAAGGATGAAACTCTCATGGAAGTTGTTCAACTTAGAATAGTATGGGTAACTAAGATGGGTTATGAAGTTGATGCACAGGTATTGGACTTATTGTTAATCCTAGAGGATCTAGTTAATACTCAGAGGGGGGTGAATCAATATTAACAAAAATGGAAACTTTCAACACCAAAATAGACTTATCTCAGATCTAAAAACATTCAACACTTAAACCAATTCTTCATAACATATTTATTTATCAGATCATGCAAACTTATGAATGAAATTAGCCATCAATTCAATATCAAATCAACATACACTATTACTAGCTTATTAATAGATCATAATGCTTCATCAATCATATAATCATCAATACCAGTAACTACTTTAAGATCTCTAATAAACAAACATAAACACTCTTAACCGGTTATCAGAAATAAAACATGAACATCACAAGAAAAGCATTCCACAAATGAACACCATGATTTTCATATAGAAACCCAAATAGGGAAAAATCACGATGGGAATTGGTACCCAAAAATATTTTGTACTCTTTTGGAATGCACCCTATTAGGAGCCAAGCCCAATTAGAAGCTTACAATGATGCCCTGTTAGGAGCAAACCCTATTAGGAGTCACCCAGTTAAGGGATTTGCCTCAGCCTTATTAGAAGCTTTGATCTATTAGGATCAACCTCACAAGAGGATTTATAACTCAAATATTGAGTCACCCTATTAGGGGATTTTCCAATATGAGGCATATTAGGACATACTAGGTTAAGGGATTTTAGCTGTTATAATTGTTAGAGAAAAACAATGAATGATCTGTGCATAGAACTCAACTGCTTTCTTGATCAAATCCAATTAAGTTCTAAATCTACATCTCATTGGTGGATTTTCTTACACACACTATGTTGGCTTCTCACACTTCTCAAAATCACCAAAACTTCAAAACATCAACCTTACCGACATAAATAAATTTTATAGCTAGGTCAACATCAAAACCCTAATACTTACTACATAGATCATCACAAGTCTTTTAAACTCATTACAAATAATTATAGGGATCATTACAATCAATTACAAATCAATATTGGCTGTTGAATGATCATAAATTGTCACAAAAAGTTGATCTAGTACAAAGTCAAACCCTTAGCACATTCTACTAAGCACTTCGCACATTCCCAAGAAATTTGCTCTCCAAACACGCCAAAAAATCTTTCAAACACATCACATGGCTTGTGTTGTGTTACCATCAACATGTGAACTTGATGTCAATCACTGCCAAACCAAAAATCATTACCCGTTAAGATAATTATTTACTAGTCCTTAAACCCTTCTTAAACCTTGGCAAAACTTCATCACAAATTCAAAACATGCCTTCCAGTAGCCATGATAGGATGCGACTCTAGTTACATACTTAAATCCATCATAAAAGCTTATGTATCAAACCACAAGTCACCAAACATCGTCAATCACCTGACTCCATCAAAACTTATCCAGTTTACCGGTTAAGGTCCTAATTCATAGTCTTGCTAGTAAACTCTGTCAAACTATCAAACTCTTACTCTAGTAGACCAAATCACTTAGCCAACAAGTCAATCATCAAAAACCAACTATAACCATCATTAAACATTAGTTGATCTTGGTTACCACCAATGAAAACACAAATAACTAATCATGTCATCTTTCCTCTACCGGTACAGTCATCCATGATCATCCCATCATCATCAGTTATGCCAAACATGCCAACAATATTGCCCTTTTGCATTGATGGAAACACTAAATATAAATATACTCAACTCATATTATTTTTCTCTGTTCTGGACCTTCTCTGCAACTCTTCTCTTTTTTGTTGCACCTCATCTATCGGTTACACTTTATCTTCTCCTCTTGATCATATGTCTTCTCTTAATCATATTTCTTCTCCCCCTTTGACAACAATGCCAAAGGTTCATAAGCATCACAAATCATCAATTCTATTGCAACTACTTTCTCCAACATGTCTGCAAACTCATCTAAGTTGCTCCCCCCTACGGAGTATCATGCATCTCATCAATCCAAAGTGAAAAATAGTCATGAAGCCCACTGAATTGATGCATCTTGCATTCTAGTTTTGTCTGAGTAGGGGTCTGACCCCTAATTTACCTCTGAGATACTCAAAGGTTGTCTTTGACAATGGTTTTGTGAAAATGTCTACTAGCTACTCTTTGCTTGTCACATACTCAATTCAGACTTGTTTTTCCTATACTCTTTCCCTTAGAAAATGATATTTTATTTTGTGTTCTTAGTTCTTGCATGTAGCACAGGATTTTTCAAAATATTAATTGCACTAGTATTATCACAGTGAATAGTTACTAGTTCAGACATATCAATTCTGAATCCTTCAAGCACATGTCTCATCCAGATTGCTTGTGTGCAAGTCATTGATGTTACAACATACTCTACCTCTACTGTTGATTGAGAAACACAAGTTTGCTTCTTACTTGTCCAAGCAACTAATCTACCTCCAAGAAGAAATAAAGAAACCAATAAGCCAATCACATAAATGAGAATCATAACACTCAAAATTATATGTGGAAAACCTCAAAGAGGAAAAATCATGGTGGGATTTGTGACACACAATATCAATCCACTAGTCATATGAAGAGATCTTAAAAAATATAAAGGGCCTACACTTGCAGGAAGGCTTGCATTCTAGAGCACACTACTCAATCATAAAAGCGGCCTCACTAACTACACATAAATCAAGACTACAATCCAGAGAAGTGTTGAACTGTAAAAGATAGCATCTTCTATGCTAGAATATAGTTTTAGTTAAGCTCTGTCGATTCCGGTTGGAAACCTTAAACCCTTTACTGGAATAACCCTTACATAAATATCCTCACATACATTATCTCTCTAATATATTTCACATCATATCACATCCACATATCCATCATCTCCTATGTCAAAAATGATCTAATCCAACTGACCTATATACCCTATACAACTTATCATGCCTTATGTCAGCTTAAAAGGATTATTACAATATTAAATTACATGTCAGCTAGATAACAAAAATACATGAATATAAAAAACAATTGTTGATGTCAGATCCAAGATATGTCAGCCTCCAATACCGATAACCTTATTCTTAACCATGTCGGCCTATATTGCCGGTAACTAGAGAAATCCTTCTATCTTGTCGGTTCCGGTGTCGGTGTAGTGTCTGTGAAGTGCCTATCGGTACACATCTAAACTAAAACATGAAGCCAAAACAAGATATCATGTTGCCATCAATGACAACATAATGAAACCAACCAATTGAGTGGCAATTGCCAACAATCTCCCCCTTTGGTATTGATGGCAACACTCAAGTGAAAAATGGTCAAGGTTTCATCTGTCGGTTTCATCGTACCTACTCCCCTTGAGTTGAATATTCATCAATGAAAAATACTCCATACTCCCCCTAATATATACAACTACTTTTCCTTTTTCAAATCTATATCACTCCCCCTTTGACATGAATGCCATAAAAAAATTTTAAAAAATGTCAAAGATCCAAAACTGTACAATAAGTATCTCAAAAATATCTTACCAGAGCTTAACAAATTTCAAAATTTCTAGATAAGCCTTCTCCAATAGCTCAAGATAAGTATCCCAACCAGTTTTGAAAGTGCTAAAAATAGATACAAGTCCATTTAATATATGTGCAAATGACTCTTTCTCACTTAACTTTTTCGGTGTGGGCTTTCCAACCATATCCATGCACTCCATCTTATGTACAATGAGTGAATCCAATCGGGGACTCACCAAGCCTCTCAGACTTCTAGCTCTTCTTATGATTTTTTCTTTTTCCTTCTCAAGAATAGAAATTTTGACTTCCAAAATCAAAATTTGACCATCAATGGATGTAGTCAATGAAGTCAATCCACCAAAAGAATTAGCTATATTTGCAATTTTATCTTGAAATTTCTTTATCTTCTTATTCACATTAACTATAAGTACATCCATGTTACAACATACCCTATAAATATTTGTACACTATTTCAAAGAATTGTCTATCAGTTTGAACTTTTCATCAATATTCTTCTTCTCAAATTCAATCACCTAATCAAATGCATCTCTTTTAGCTTGTGTGAATCTCTCCAGTGCTTTCTTGTTTGAAATTTGCTACAAGGATTGAAAATCCTTTGAAATGTGCTCAATAATTGTCTTAAGCTTGTTGGATGGGCTTGCTTCCCCATCAATCTTGAAATCTAGGACTAGTATATGTAAAACATTGATTGACTGATCAATAATCCCTTTATCTGTAGATCCCTCCTTCATTAATTTACATGCAACCATCATCATGAGTTTCATAGAACTCATCTTGGTTATATTTTTCTTTACAACTTGCGAGGTGTCAATTGACAACAATGATGGACCTACTATCGGTTCCCTGTCGAATTCCCCTTTCTTCTCCTATGATGATTTATCCTTTATAGCTTCCTCACTTGCACCAGTGGCTTCGCCACTTGGTGCAGTCTCTATAACTGTCGGTTCCTCTATAGGAACTGTAACCTCAACCTATACATTTGTATCCGGAGGACTGTTATTTTCAATGTTAGTATCCTATACATCATCAACCTTTTCACTCTATGTATTTTCCGATGTCTCAACATCTATTTGTACATTTGTATCTACCGAGGGCTTGATTTCCACTATCTTAATGTTCTTCAAAATTGAGGGTGAAGTACCTATAACACCCTTTCCTTTTCTTTCAATCGGGATGTTTGTAATATCCTTCTTTGATTTTGGTGAAGTAAACAAACCTTTGTTCTCTTCAAAGAACTTAATCCATTCCTTTTGAGTCTTCTTTATTATCTCATTTACCCTTCCTAGCATCAGACTGGTTATTCTATGTTTTCTATTAATGAATTTTCTATCTGCCACCTCAAGTGTCCTTTCCATTTCCTCTGGAGCAATAGTAACATAAACAAATAACAACTCTTGAATTATAATATGCTTATCTTCTTGCATTGCTGATAGTCTTCTAGCATCTAATATATTATATTATTCTGCGAGTAATTGGTTTTCAATTTCTATTAAGGCTTTCTTATAAATATCCAAATATAATAATACTGCTTCCTCTACCTCTCTTTGTTCATCATCCTCTAAATGTTCATAATAAAACTGAACATTCTTTAACATCCCATCCTTAGTTATTTCATCAACTAATTCTGCACAAGTTTTTGGTAGAATGATAGTTAGATTACCAAATTGAATTGCGAGATCGATGTCATTCTTCTTCTTCCTTCTTGCAATAATAGATGGAGCTAAAGGTGTTACATTTGGTTCTTGCTTCTGTGCCAGTATTTTCAATGTAACCTTCCTAACCGGTTTCTTTTTATCTTCTACCTTTGTTTCCTCTATTTTTTTCCTTACAACCCTCTTGAAAGCCAAGGCTGTGTCATCTTTAGATTCAGACTCAGCTGTAATAGGTTGAATGTGTACTTCTGGATTCTTCCTCTTCCTACCTTTCTCCAGGACAACATCAATTAATTATTTAATGTCCTGTGAGACCTTGTCAACAAATTTTCTTTCTTTTCTTTCCTGCTTCTCTCTTTTCTTCCATTTGAACTCTATTTCAACCTCTTTTCTCTTTTGTTTTGCAATACCACATGGTTTCTTTGCAATCAACATTTTTGCATAAGCATCAAGGATTTGTGCATCAACTTCATAGCCCATTTCCTCAATCCAAATCTTCTGGGGCTTAATCACTTCCATAAGTGTTTCATCTTTCTTCACCATGAAGCTTATGTTAGTTGAATATTTTCAACAATATGCTTAGGAACCCTTTCCCTAGACTTCATAGATTTGTGGAATCCCTTAAAATATTCCCATTCTTTATCTTGTCTCTGACTGCCTAAAGTAGAAATTGACTATTTCAATTGTCTCCCTACCAGGATATCAAATGCCCATTGCCTCTTCCCAAAACTGGGAGTGTCATTCATGAAAAATAACATTAAGCAGACAATTAAGTTGCCATACTAGAAAGTTACTTTCTTTTCACCTTTAATCTTTCCTAGGTTTATTAATAACTCATCTAACATCCAACCACATAGATCCAATTTCTCATTTTCTCTCATCATTTTATAAGCTGCAAAAATGTAAGAACTAGAAACAGAATTCAGTTGGTTTGACTGATTTACCTTATACCCGATGATCATGCTACCGAATTTGATGTCTGTGTTGGTAATAGTGCTTATTCTCATAGATCCCCTGTTAGATGTCACACCAATGATTTTATTGACATAATCATTCGAAACCTTCTTATCTGGATGTTGCCCAACCTATAGTAAACTAGTGATTTCCCTGATGGCTTCCTTGGTGATCTTGTAAAATCTATCTAAGTAGATAAATTCTCCATGTACTCTACTCAAAACATACCTAATTATTTCATCTTCGAATTTCAAAATGTCCAAAATGTTGGTAAACCCTATCTTCAATGTGCTTGTATGTTGGTTTGATCTTTCCAGATTCTCCCATCAGCTCACTCATGTACATTCCCTTTATTTCAGATGTCCCCAAGTCCTCAATGTGACAATGTATGTATTCCCTAACATCTTCAACATAAACAACTCCCATGAGAACATGCGAAAATGTTCCAACCAAATCTTCCAAGGTAGCCACATGCAGATACTGCTTGAAAATTGGCCTGGGATGGTCCTTGACCTCTACTACAGTCGGATTGGTAACAAAGATAGAAACAGATGATGATCCCACTTCCATGTTTAAAGATAATACCTGTTAATCATTTTCGGTGAAACCTTTAAAAAATTCTTCCAGTCGCCATTGAAATCGCTCAAGAAGAAATCTAATTGCTTTGAAATGCCTTTGATCGCTCTGAATCACTCTTAATCACACTGAAAATGCTCTGAATGCAAGGTGATCAATAATTAAGTGAATTCAACCTTTTATCCTCCAAGAAAAACCCTAATCTTCCATTGACATCAATGACTGCCGGTGAAAGATAACAAATCTCGAACAAAACATATCCATGTAGGATAAGAATCTCCAATGTCTGGAACATCTTCCAGAACCTCTTCATAGGGTATATGCAGTATCTTCATGAATTTTTCCTACCCCTAAGACATCTTCCTCAGTCATCGGATGAGCTACCTATCAATGCATGAGCAACCTCCTCTGTCAGATAAGTAATCAATGCATTCCCATTTGTTTATTGTTCTCTAGTCTTCCTAACCCATCTCTGAGTATGATCTTGCCCGATTTCACTAACCTTTTCTTTCCCTTTCTCATTAGATCCTTCATTACCAACTGATGGATTTTTGCTTCTACAAAATTTAGCAATATGTCCAACCTCATTACATGCATAACATGTAATATTGTTATTTTGAATCACTTTGCTAAAACCCGTATAATTGCTTGACCTGCACTAATTAGCCATATGTACAAATTTTCCGCATGCATAGAATTTAACATTCATTTTGCAATCTTCTATCTTATGACCATACTTATTATATTTAGAACATTTACCAGGAGCAAAATCAGGGTTCTGATTTGCTTTGTTTTTACATTGCCTAGCCATGTGACCAAATCTATTGCAAATTAACAAAAAATCTACTATTAAATTTATAATCATTAAATTTCCTTACCGGTGCCTTATGGTTTTGATCTTCATTAGTAGTACCGGAGCTCTGTCCTTGCTCAAATCCAAGTCCACTATAATCTCCAATCTACCTTTGTCTCTTCACCAACTTATCTAGCTATGCTGAACTAATATTGAATTTTTCTTTATACTCACTTGCAGTAGTTAGATCTTCTCTCAAAATTATCATTTATCTCTCAATCTCTTGTTCATTACTCTGGGATTGTACTAAACCAGTTCTCAACATATCATTCTCATGAACCAACCTACCACATTCTTCAAATTTGTTCTTTAAGGATACAACAAGATTTTCTTCCTTTTTCTTCTGGTCCTCAATCTCCTTAGACATCCTCATAGTTATAGCTTGCATTTCATTTCTCATAACCATGTTCTCCTGACTCAATTTATGACATTGTTCCTTAAGTGCATTTTTCTCTTCATCATCCTGATTTTGTAAAAGTTCCTTCCTCCTATCTTGAACAAATGATAGCCTCTCCTATAAGACAAGAATGAATTCCTTAGCAGAATTTAATTCATCTTGTAGTGCTAAGCTCTTCAACCTTTCAACATCATAATCTTCAAGTTCCATCTTAAGTTGCTTCTCCAAACCCATGTCCATGGATTCCGGATTCAAGATCCTCCTCAAGTTGTTAAAGTTCCTCTGAGGTACAAAGCTCTGATACCAATTTTTAGAATCCAATAACACTAAAGTTTGAGAGGGGGGGGGTGAATCAGTGTTATGTCAGATTGATCAATTTTAGCCTTATTAAAACATGCATACACCAACCAGTATACTGGTACATACAAAATTAAAATAAGTAAAGCAACCAATAAGCTAATCACATAAATGAGAATAATAACACATAGAATTATACATGGAAAACCTCAAAGAGGAAAAACCATGGTGGGATTTGTGACCCACAATATCAATCCACTGGCCATATGAAGAGATATTATAAAATATAAGGGGCCTGTACTTGCAGGAAGGCTTACAGCCTAGAGAACACTGCTCAATCACAAAAGGAGCCTCACTCACTAAATATAAATCCAGACTATAATCTGGAGAAGTGTTGAACTGCAAAAGATAGCATCTTCTATGCTAGAATACAGTTTCGGTTAAGCTCTATATGTTCTAGTCTGAAACCCTAAACCCTTTATAGGAATAACCCTTACATAAATATCCTCACATACATGATCTCTCTGATATATTTCACATTATATCACATCCACACATCCATCACCTCCTATATCAAAAATGATCTAATCCAACTGACCTATATACCCTATACAACATATCATGCCTTATGTCGGCTTATAAGGATCATTACAATAGCAAATTACATGTCGGGTAGATAAAAAAAATACATGAATATGAAAAACAATTGCCAATGCCAGATCCAAGAGATGTTGGCCTCCAATACTGATAACCTTATTCTTAACCATGTCATCCTATATTGCTGGTAAACAAAGAAATCCTTATATCTTGTCGGTGTCAGTTTCGGTGTAGTGTCTGTGAAGTGTCTATTGGTACATAGCTGAACAAAAACATGAAGCCAGAACAAGATACCATGTTGCCATCATTGAAAAACATAGTGAAACCAACCAATTGAGTGTCAATTGCCAACATAGACAACTTGCAGCCTATCACCATCAGAGTACCAACTAGTTTACAATCCTCCATGCCAAATGTTTTCAACACCTCTTTGACATACTTACTCTAACAGATACAAATTCCAACATCCAATTGTTGGACATATAACCCAATGAATAATTTAATTTCACCAATAAGTGACATCTCAAATTCCTTTTTCATCTCCTTAGAAAAAATCATGCATAAGTCATCATTACCACCAAAGATAATGTAATCCACAAATACTTCAGCTATCAAATCTTTCTCTCCATCAATCTTTAGATATATGTTACTGTCCTCACTGGTATGCTGGAATCCTATCTTGATCAAGTGTGCATGTAACCTTTCAAGCCATTCTCTCAGTTATTGCTTCAATCCATATAGTGCCTTCTGTAGTTTACAAATGATATCTTTTTCTTTAGACAAAGAAAATCCATCTGTTTATTCTATGTATACCTCTTCTTCAAGGATGCCATTGAGAAAATCAGATTTAACATCCATCTGATAGACTTTAAATCCTCTAAAATGTAACATAAGAAAGTAGCATTCTTACTCCTTCCAATCTCACCACAAGTGCAAAGGTTTCACCATAATCTTCTCCTTCTTCTTGTGCATAGCCTTTGCAAACTAATCTTTCTTTATTTCTCACAACCTTGCCTTCTTCGTTTAACTTGTTTCTAAAAACCCATTTGGTTCCAATCACACTCTTGTCTTCCAGTCTGGTAACAAGTGTCCATGTCTTGTTCTTCTCTATTTGATCCAACTCCTTATTCATTGCACTAATCTAGTCATCATCCTTTAATGCCTCACTTACTATTTTCGGCTCAATAGTGGAAATTAGAGAGGAATTTTCTTTGATTTTCCTCCTTGTTTTTACTCCAACATGTTTATCTCCAATTATTTATTCTTCTAAATGATTTAACTTGGCATACCTTGGAATAGTTTTAGGTCCAATATTGTACTTCCTTCTTCATCTTCTTCATTGCTTTCTGCATTAACTACTTGAGCACCTATTTCTGCAACATTTTGCTCATTAGTCTTCTGCACTTCCAGTTCAATAAACACAAGTCTTTCTTCATCTTTCTTAGGCTTATATCCATTGGACTCGCTAGATTTCTCAAGGAGTTCATCTATCTTCATGTTAGTACTCTCAATGATCTTCTTAGTTCTCTTGTTATAACATTTAAATGCTTTAGTCTTTGTAGAGTAACCAAGAAAAATATCTTCATCACACTTAGCATCAAACTTTTCAGTGTAATCATCTCTCTTCATATAACATTTACTCCCAAAATTTTTGAAATATCTTACACTAGGAGTCTTTCCATGCCATAATTCATAAGGTGTTTTATTATTACCTTTTTTGACAAGTAGTCGGTTCAAAGTATAGATAGCAGTGTTGACTGCTTCTCTCCAAAACATCTTTGGTACTTCACCTTGAATCAACATGGTTCTAGTAGCTTCAACAACTATTCTATTCATTCTCTCTACTATCCCATTCTATTGTGGAGTTCTAGGAGTTGACATCTACCTCTTAATTCCCTATTCATCATAGAACTTCACAAACTCATCAGAAGTAAATTCACCTCCCTGGTCAGATCTTAAGCATTTTAGATTCTTCCCAATATCTTTCTCAACAAGAGCTTTAAATTATTTAAACTTACTAAAATCCTCATACTTTTCTCTCAGAAAAGTTACCCACATCATTTTGGAATAATCATCAGTAAAGATCATAAAATACTTATCACCAAAATAGCTCTTAGTCCTCATGGGACCATAAAGATCAGTATGAACCAAATCAAGAGTATTCTCTGAAGAGAAAGACTTACTCTTAAAAGATGCAAAGGTCATCTTACCCATTTGACAATCCTTGCATAACACATTGTCCGGTTTCACAAGCTGGGGAAAACCTTTAACAATACTTGACTTACTAGCTTTAATCAAATTGTCAAAATTGACATGATAAAATCTCTTGTGCCACAACCAACTGTCTTCAATATTCACCACCAAACAATCATTTGCATTAGTATTCAGATGAAATAAATTACCTATAGTCTTCTTCTCAGTAGCAATCAATTCTCTATTATTTCCAAGAATCCTGCATACTCCATTTTTGAAGTCAAGTAGATATCCCTTATCATTAAGTTGTCCAACACTCAAGAGGTTATGTTTTAGTAATTCAACCCAAAAGACATCATATGCATTACTCTTCCCATTCAATGAAATTGATCCTTTACGTTTAACCATGCAGGGAGAGTTATTACCAAATCTTACAACACCTCCATGAAACTCTTCAAGGGATAAGAACTTACTTTTTTCACCGGTCATGTGGTGTGAGCAACCACTATCTATTATTCATTCATCATTGCTATCCATATGAGACACTAAATACTTCTCATCAGTTAGATGCTCCTTCATAGCAACAAGTACTATCTCCTCATTGTCATCTTCTTCTAATTCATCATCAGTCACACCTTCATCCACTTGACATATCAATGTTTCTTAATTTTTTCTTTGAATGTCCTAAACTTATATTTCTTATTAGTGTTAGGGAAGCTAGAAGCTATGTGTGCAATCTTACTACAAGAGAAACACTTCAAGGGTAATTTACCTTTCTATTTACCTATTCCTCTAGGGAATATTCTATCCAATAATGCCTCAAGTTTCATCAGATGATCTTCATCCTTACCATCACCTCTGCTACCGCCATGACTAGACCTGCACTCATGATTATGACAAACATCTTTTCCTTTCCTTGCTGATGTATTGGTTATAGAAGCCTTAAACATAGATTTAGAAGGTTTGGAAACACTATTATCAAAACTGTTAAGTTCAAATGCAATTAACTTCCAATTAAAGAATCAACATTAAGTTTATCTTTTGAAATGGATCTTAGTTCTTGAATAGTAGACACTTTGATAGAATACTATGGTAAAAGAGTTCTAAGGATTTTGCTAACAACTGTATCATCTTCAATCTTACCTCAGGTGCTCTTTATTCCACCTACAACTTCCTTAATCCTTTGTCCATATTGAGCTATATTCTCACCATCAACCATTTTTCATATCATCAAATTTTCCTCTCAAACTCTCTTCTTTTGCCCTTTGTACATGTTCATCTCCTCCATAGATTAAATTTAATTTCTCCTATACCTCATTACCAGTTTCTAATCCATGAACATCAATATACTTAGAGTTAGACAAAGTACTTACAATTGCTTCAAGCACCTAAATGTTTTCCTGCTATTCTTTGAGCTCATCCGATATCAAGGGACTAATAGTAGGAGCAACATACTTGGTTATCACATGATTCTAGTATTGTGAACCCATTCCTTTAATGTATATCTTCATCCGATCAATCCATATCTGGTAGTTGTCCTTGGTAAACTTGGGACCCTCCTTCATCATCTTTCATAGAATCTTTCCCTCAAGCTATTAGGATTTATGCACATAGAGGACCAACGCTCTAATACCAATTGTTAATACTAGAGGATCTGGTTAATACTCAAAGGGGCGTGAATCAGTATTAACAAAAACTAAAACTTTAAACACCAAAACAAACTTATCTCAAATCTAAAAACATTCAACACTTAAACCAATTCTTCATAATAGATTTCTTTTTCAAATCATGCAAACTTATGAATCAGATTAGCCATCAATTCAATATCAGATCAACACACACTACTACCATCTTATTAACTAATTAGAATGCTTCATCAATCATATAATCATCAATACCAATAACCAAATTAAGATCTTTGATAAACAAACATAAACTGTCTTAACCGGTTATTAGAAATAAAACATGAACATCACAAGAAAAGCATTCCACACATGAACACCATGATTTTCATGTGGAAACCCAAATAGGGAAAACCACAGTAGGAATTGGTACCCGTAATATTTTGCACTCTTTTGGAATGCACCCTATCAGGAACCAACCCCAGTTAGAAACTTATAATGATGCCTTGTTAGGAGCAAACCCTTTTAGGAGTCACGCAGTTAAGGGATTTAACTCAGCCATGTTAGAAGCTTTGATCTATTAGGATGAACCTCGCAAGAGGATTTAGAACTCAGATATTGAGGAACCCTGTTAGGGGATTTCACAATATGAGGCCTATTAGGACATACCTAGTTAAGGGATTTTAGCTACTGTAATTGTTAGAGAACAACAATGAATGATCTGTGTATAGCACTCAATTGCTTGCTTGATCAAATCCAATTAAGTTCTAAGTCTACATCTCATTGGAAGATCTTCACACACACACACACACTGGTTCAACTTCTCACACTTCTCAAAATCACTGACACTTCAAAACATCAACCTTAGTAACATAAATAACTTTTACAACTAGGTGGGTATCAAAACCCTAATACTTACTATGTAGATCATCACAAATCTTTAGAACTCATTACAAATCATTATAGGGATCATTACAATAAATTTCAAATCACTATAAATCATTGAATGATCATAAATTGTCACAACACGTCAATCTGGTACAAAGTCAAACCCTTAGCACATTTCGCTAAGCACTTTGCACATTCCCAAGAAATTCACTCTCCAAACGTGCCAAAACATCTTTCAAATACATCATGTGGTTTGTGTCACATTATCATCAGCACGTGAACTTGATGTACATCACTGCCAAACAAAAAATCATTATTGATTAAGAGAATTCTTTACTGATCCTTAAACCCTTCTTAAACCCTGGAAAAACTTTATCACAAATTCAAAACATGCCTTCTAGTAGCCATCATAGGATGAAGTTCCGGTTACATACTTAAATCCATCATAAAATCTTATATATCAAACCACGAGTCACCAAACATCGCCAATCACTTGATTCCATCAAAACTTATCTACTTTACTGGTTAAGGTCCTAATTCACAGTCTTGTCAGTAAATTCTGTCAAATTGTCAAACTCTTACTCTGATAGAGAAAATCACTTAGCCAACATGTGAATCACCGAAAACCAACTGTAAACATCATTAAACATTAGTTGACCCTGGTTTCCATCAATGACAACACAAATAACTAATCATGTCATCCTTCTTCTTCCTGTACAATCATCCATCATCATCTCATCCTCATCAGTTATGCCAAATGTACCAACACTTATATGCTAAGATGCTTATAGATGCCCATGTAGATGAAAAAGAAAAGACTTTTGACACTACTAAGAAAAAGGAATGATAAGTTCAAATAGGCTTCAATAAGAAGAAGAGGGAAGGTAAAATAAAGAAGGTAGGACAGCTTGTCGAGAAAATGCCACTGAAATCAAGTAGATTAGTGGACTACCAAAGTCATCTTCTCCGACAGCAGTTTAGGCCTCACCGGTAGCAGCAGCCTGCAAAGGTGTGATGAAAAGGAAGAAACCAAAAACCTTTATTTCCCTAGTTGCTTCTTGATCTGAAACTGAAGAAGAACCCTCTAAGATTCCAAAAATTTACATGAGAATTCAGAGGAAGAAGCCTAAGGAAGGAAAGCAACAAAAAACCAAGGTCACCCCTCTAGCAGTCTATAAGCAACCTTTGAAGGAAACGAAGACTACAGAGAAGAGGAAACCAGTCCGAGATACAACTCCCTCATCTAGGAAAGAGAAGAAATATAAATTGGATAAGGCTCTTGAATTCGGTAAAAGTATAAAAGTTATCCCTCCTTTATCTGTAGACGAATTGATTGATCAAATCACTAAGGATAGAATTTTGAGTAATATACAATATTATTATATGCATATGGATGATGTTGAGGAAAAGGAAACTGAGTAAGAAGTTTTTTAATACTTAGATATACATAAGAAAGCCTTACTTGAGATAGAAAAGCAAATACTAGCAAAGTTGTATAATAAATTAGATTGTAGAAGACTATCTGCACTTGAGGAAGATAAGCATATAAAGATTCAGGAAACTGTTAACTATTTGTGGTGCAATAACTGAAGAGGAGATGTAGGAGTGCATTGAATTTGAAAATAAAACAATTTTCCGAAGTAAGCACAGGAATATTAGCTTAATGGTGGGAAGAGTGAATGAAATAGTTATTGAGACATGGGCAAAATTCTTTGTTGATAATCTAGGATTTTTCACATCACCGAAAGTTCCTCCTATGTCTGACATTCCAGACATCCCAATTGATGCTAGGGGGGAAGCTACATTAGGTGAAGACCCATCGGTTTTGGATAAGAAATTAACTAAGGATATAGAGGAAAATAAATTGGCAGATAACATTGAGGAGAATTTACCTCCAGTTATTGATGTAGATACAATTAAGATTCATGATGTAGTGGGAGAAGAAATAACTACACCAAGTGGTGAAGCCACCAGTGCCCAGGAGAAGGAATAGGAACCAAAAGGATAGAAGGTAGAGGAGAAATAAAAAGAACAAATTGAAGTCAGGGTACCAGCACTATCACCAGTTGTTGCTCCCTCATTGTTGGCACTTGACTCATCTATTCAAGTAGATTTTAGTCATTTTGACAAGAACATTGAGCAACTGAGCAGTTCTGAGTTAATGTTTGTTGCAACACAGAAGCTTATGAAGGAAGGATCAGAGGACAAGCAAGTTATAGAACAAGCCATTCTAATCCTACAACAGCTTGCCCCAAAATATAAGATTAGTCAGGTAGCTAGCCCTTTTGGCAAGCTTAAGGGTTTAACAGAACACATTGCCAAGGTGTACAAAACTCTACAACAAGTGTCAAACTGCCAAGTGGTGGAGAGGTATAATGCAACTAGAAAGGTCACTTGGGATAACATGATCACATCTAATAAGGAAAAGGTGACAGAAGAATTGACAAGGATTGATGAAGACCTTCATCAATGTAGCAGTATTTACTAGTCTTGCACTAACACAACTAAATTAATAGCATACCTAGATGTTAAAATAAAGGTGGCTAAGGTCTTGTTAGAGAATATTGCACATAATTTTGATGGTACTCATTCATTGACTAGCTCTGTTGATGGTTAAATTTTTATTTTTGAATCACATATTTCTTCTTTGGAGAAGGATATGGACAAGTTAATCCGGCGGGCCAAAGAATTGAGAGGTTTGGTCAGTCCCCAGCTAAACACTTTATTGATTCACAAAAGGGAATGTATAGAACAAATGAGTAAACCCACACTAGACTCATTAACAGAAGAAGAATTGAATGCCTACATTCTTAATGCGTTTGTATCAATTTTGAGTACATTGAAAACCGACTGGGATACTTACTTGGGATTTTTGAAGAGTGCTTTCCCTGACATATTCAAGTACATCTAGATCTGGTAAACACAATTTTGATTTCATTTCTTATCATTTTCCCCTACTTTGGCATTACTGTCAAAGGGGGATAGGTTGGATGTGAAAAATGCTAAGGGACATAAGAAGTAATGTATAGCTCGGGGGGACTAGCTTTCTAAGATCAGTTTTAGGGAAGTTTTTGGATAGGGACCAGAACAAAACTTCAATAATCTATTCTTCACATGAGTGTTGCCATCAATGCCAAAGGGGGAGATTGTTGGCAATTGACACTCATCCGAGCTCATTGTGTTGTCATTGATGGCAACACGCATCGTTTTGGGTTGGATACTTATCTGGTACTCACCGATATTCTAGGACTGACATCTAACATTTAAGGAAATTGATAATATGAAAAGCAAAGAAAAATGACAAACTAGGAACCAATATTTGGAGGCTGACATAGGAGATTGATCCGGAAAAGGTTAAAGTGGCAACGGTCATAAAGATTAATGTTTATATTTTTGTCTAGGCCGACATGTATTTGTCTTTTGTAATATGACTTTAAGATGACATAAAGTATTTATGTTCATGTATGTAAGGGTATATAAGTCAGCTCAGTTAAGTCATTTTGGGATATAGATGCGATATGATTTATGGAATTATGTGAGCGAGATAGTCATCAACAGAATGCAAATGTAATGATCTATAGTCGGTCTTGGTTATTTGTGAAAAGGATTGGAAAGCGAATCAGGTTACCGATAAGGAAGGAGACAGTGTTAACCGATACAATTAGTACTTAAAGAAGAACTCATCCAGCATATCAGATGCACACTCAGAGTTTAGAATTTTGTTTGTAATTCAATATTTTATCTATAGTCAATAAGGCTCCTTTGTGATGAGAAGTGCACTCTAGGGAGTGTGCCTTTTTGTATGTGCATGCCCCCTTTTTATGTAATATTTATTCAGCTAGCCAGTGGATAGATATTGTGGGTGACAAATCCCACTGTGGTTTTTCCTCTTTGAGGTTTTCCACGTATAAAGATGTGGTGTTATGATGTTGATCTTTGTGATTTCTTTGTTCTTTATTATATCTTGTTTATATGCTTACTAGTTGTTAATTGGAAAAGTATCTCAAGGAATTAAATTCTTAATTACTGGTAGAGCACTGATTCATGCCTCCCCCTCTCAGTGATCTTGGATTCCAACAGTTTTGGATTGGATTGAGCCAACTTGGGTAACATATTTCATTTGCAAGTTATGCGATTTTGGGTTGACATGAAATAAACCTAAGTTGAGGTTGTGGATATACTAGGCTGATTGATTTCATCAACTTTGGTATTCATGGTTATATGTGATGTGTGTATGAGTGATTGTGCACAGTTTCACATGCGTGATTGAAGGATTTATGCTTCAGAATACAATGGAATATCAAAAAAGAGTATTATTATAGAACAGAGTATATTGTGCTTAACTATAACTCTTTTTGGTATTTGTAGATATTTCTTATCAGTTAAGACATTCCAATTATTATATGTAATCTTTTGTAAGGCAATGAGCCTTTAGGAGTTGGAGCCCTTTTTGTAATTTGAGCAGTGAGCTCTAGGTAGTGTGCCTAAATGCATGTGGATTCTTCTCATGTATTATTAGTATACTTCTAACAAGGTATATTAATATTGTGCGTCTCAATCCCACTATATTTTTTCCCTTAACTAGGTTTCCATGTAAAAAAAATCTTGGTGTTATGGTGTTGTTGATCTTTGCTTTGTGTTTCAACACTTTACTTTTCTTCATTTGCATTTAGTGGTTTAAAGAATTGGCTAATAAATTTAAAAAGTGTAGAACATTGATCACCCCCCCTCTCAATGTTCCTTGATTCCAACAATTGGTATCAAAGCCTAGTTCCTTTGAAGAATCCTAACAACATGAGGAGGATCCAAGAAAGTGAATCAATGGATTTCGGTAGTCTAAAGCATCAACTTGTTGTAGCACTTGAGGATCTTGATCAAGCCCAAGCTAAGGTCCGATATGTGAAATTAAACCTTAAGGATGTCAAGAACTTCATTGAATCATTAAAGGATCAGTTGAACAAGTCAAGAGTGAAGAGAAAGGAGCTTGTTGATTAGTTTAAGTAGAAAGAAATTCAAAGCATTGATGAAGAGGCCTTGAAGGAAAAGACTGAAGAGTGTGGAAGACTTTCTAGAGCTAATACAATCTAGAAGAATGAGATGTAAGCCATTATGATGAGATTAACAAAATAGATTGAGGAAAGAAAGAAGAATGAGGAGAAGCTTTCTCAGTCCCCGAAAGACAAATCTGAAGAATGTTGCTGACTTGAGAGTGAGAATGGAAAACTGATGCTTAACTTGCAAGATTCTAGATAGCATGAGGAAGATATTAAAAGATGAATCATTCTTATTAGATATGATCTTTTTGTTGCAAATGAGTATAAGGAAAAGTTTTGGGTCATTTCAGCCAAGCTTGATGAAATGCTTGCAAGCCAAAAGAATCCCAATGACACGAGGTCTTGGATTTAAGAAAGGTGAAAGCTCCAAATCAGCACAACAAAAGAATAACTCAAGAAAGCTTCTGATAAGGCAACCTAATGCTCATAAATTTAAAGAACGTCGTGTGGAACCCTAGAAAATGCATGGCCTGAATCATCAACCATCGCAATATGAGGGTGTTTCTTAAATATCGGGCATAGATGATCCTTGAAATCAACCACAATAGGAACAACAACATCTATCAAAGTAGGAGCAGATCCAGAAGCCATTGCAATTTCAAAAAAGATAACTTGAAAACTGAGAAATACCTTAGAATCTTTGCCAGTAAAAAGCCTTTGAAAATTCGCTTTGAATGTATTGGAATTCACCTATAAATGCTCAGGATCACTCTGAATTGCCTTCAACTCACTATGTATCGCTTTGAATACTTGGTGGTGAAAAATGAATCACTTTTTCCTTTTAACCTACAAAACCCTAATTCCTCATTGACATTAATACTCGCCGACATATCATACCGAATCCATGATCCATCAAATCTACTCTAGTGAATCTTTAGACTGACTTTTCCAATTGTTGGTGTAAATAATTATTCATCTTGGATATTATTACACCTTACTTAAGTTTACTTAGGAAATGCATTTCATAGTATTTTGGGTATGAGACACTTGGGTGTTTATGCCACATTGGGATAGTGTGTGTAGGAGAATTTCCACCTTTTATGGTGTGATCTTGTTGTTACACTCCACATTCAGTGGGTGATCCACCTCATGTGGACTATTATATTGTTTCTCTTACCTACCCACACCTATTTCCTACCTACCCTTGTTTCTTATTGAGCCACATGTCATGTTTGTGTGCTCACATATCCATATAGCCTTGCCTATATAAGCAGGCTCATATTCATTGTATGGATCGATTAATGATCCAGTTGATCAGTATTTTCATCTTCATATAATACAGTTTATTTCTATCATCTATTTTGTTCTCTCTTATTTGTGCTTTCCATTGCCTCTTGATCTTGGCAAAATCTCACATGGTATCAGAGCCATTGGAGTGTCATTGGTTTGCTAATTAAGAGAAATTTGATGCTATTTGGGGTTTGCATTTTGGAGCTTTCTATTGTAGGTTTTTATTGGAGCTTGTTAGGTACAATCTAAGGTTACCGTTGGATTGAGGAGGACCAAGAAAGTCAGTTTTGCCTTTTGTTTCATCCAAATCGGACTTCGGAGGCCAAATCTAGAGGCATTTGAAGTTTGATGATGCAGCGGAAATTTTCCAGAAATTATAATTTTGCAGACATTTTTCAAATAGCGATATCTCACTCATCTAGACTCATTTTTTTGAGAAATTTTTTTTGTTTTGGGGTATAATTTCATGATCTATACAATGGTCTAGGAGTTTTCTAATTTTTGGAATCAGGTTTTTTGGAAAATGTGAAATCCCAATTTTTACAACTTTGGAGGCTTTGTTTGGGCTCATATGGACTCATTTTCAGGTGCCATTTTTTTTGAAAGTGCATATTTTTTCATCTACTTTCATAATCTACCATCTGTTTGTAGTGATTTTAAGTAGAAATTGTACTTTCAGTATTTGGCCTTTTTTGGCATATTTGGTACTTGCATTTTGCTTGGATCTCAGTTTAGATCAATAGCATTATTTGTTGAAGTCTCTTAGATCTCATTTTGAGAAGTTGTAAATTGAAATTAGAAGTCCACTTTGCCTTGTTTTGTAAGTGTCGCATTGTATACGCACTAAGTATAAAGTGCCAAAATCACCATTTTGGGGGGTTTCTTGATTGAGTATTTTGGGGGGGTGTCTTGTGTGATTGTGTCTCTCTCTATCTTGTGTTTTTTCATTTTGGTGCTATGGGTTTTTCTAAATTTCCACTTTTAACTCCTCATAATTATGCATCATGGAAAATTAAGGCATGGAGTAAACTAATGGAAAAAGGACTCATTCATTATGTAAATGAAACTATTAAAGCACCACCCGATCCTAAGGCTGATCCTAATGCTTAAATTGAATGGCTTACTGAGAATGCTATGGAACTTGGAACTCTTAGAAAGTATGTATCAGATGACCTCATTTTTCACATTGATAAGTGTACAACAATTAAAGAGGCTTGGGATATTTTTAAGAAATTGTATGGTCAAGTTGATGAGATTAAAGGCTATAAGCTTGATAGTGAACTCACAACTTTGGATCCCAAGGATTTTGATATAATCCAAGATTATGTCACAAAAGCAACTGAGCTAAGAGCAAAGCTAAAGGATTGTGGAATTGACAAAAAGGATGCTCAATTGGTTTATAACTTGTTGGACAAGCTTCCTTCAGAGTATGCAGCCTTTGTATCTAGCTTTCACACCCATAGGTTAGCTCAAGGTTCCTCATACACTTCTCCCTCATTTGATTCATTCACGAAGATGTTGATACTTGAGCAATCTAAGTTGACCACGATGGGGATTCTCAAATCTTCAAAGTCACAAGCTTTGGTGGCTAACAAAGGGAATCAAAGTAATCAAGGAAAAGGCAAGAATCAAAAGCAACCTAAGTCTAAACCACAACAAGATGGAGCACAATCTTCCTCTCCATAGCAAGGTGATTCACCATTCTCACCTAAGAGGAAATCATATAAGGACAATCTTTTTTGTGGATATTGCAAGAAGTCAGGACATGATGAACATCATTGTTATAAGAAGGATATTGATGAGTTGAAGAATCTTCTTGAGAAGAATAGAATCAACCTACCTTCTAGAATGTCTACATCGGCTTCTTCTTCCAAGGATAAAGGAAAGGATCACTCTTTTGGGACAGATAAAGGAAATGGACAAGCTCTTTATGCTACTACAAGTCATGATTCAGGAAGATGGCTTCTAGATTCAGGGGCTTCTCATCATATGGCATCTTTCCAGTCTATGTTTTCTACATTTGAGCCTTGCCACATGCCACAGATTTTGATGGGCAATCATACATACATGGATGTGATTGGGAAAGGATCTATTGCCATTAGGAACAACTCCTTCAATGATGTGTTGTGTGTACCCCACTTGACAAATAATCTTCTTTCCATCTATCAAATCACACATGGGGCAACTAGGAAAATTGTGGAGTTCACACCTGATTCAATTATCATTAGAGACTTGGAGAGTGGAGCTATCATTGCGACTAAGGTGGTTGATCATGCATCTCAGTTGTACTCTTTTTCACATTTTGGTCCTATTGTTAAGGTTGGTTCTTCCTATGTTGATGATTCAAATTTTGAGGAGAACTTTGGGCATTTGAACTTGGGGATTCTCACATGTGACCCCATTCTTGAGCCTTGCATTTCATCTCCTTCTATTGATATCACACCACCTATTGCACCTGATGATGTAGCTAGTGTGACAGTTTTGCCTTCTTATGATTCAGTGCAGCAGGATATTTCATGTCTTCCAGCTTTAGTTGATTGGGATTCCTACTTGACAGACATTACAGGTTTGTTTATGGACTCCTACATTGTAGATCTGGGAGATACCATTGATGACATTCATCTTCTCTTTGATGAAGATGATCCTTCTTTGATTGTTGTGAGGGATCACTCTGACCCTCTTGTGCATTCTCTACATGATCAATCTTTAGAGGTTGACATGATTGGGGATACTTTTGTACAACACTTGGAGGAGGTCTCTTTATCTTTTGAGGAGACATATGAGTCTTTGGACATTGTTCTACATTCATCTCCACTAGATCTTGGGGTGCCTTTTTCAGCAGTGTGGCACAGTTTACCACCTTTGGAGGGGGTAACCTTCAACATCAACATTGGGACACTTGAGTAGTTTTCGGAGATTCCTTTCATCATGAGTATTTTTGCTTCATCTTCCCTTCATGGTTGGGGAGACTTCATGGATACACCTTTGGTTTTGTTTCTTCCTAAGGGGAGGAATGTTGTTCGACGTTCATGGAGCAGTTTCTTCATTCATCTTCGTGCTTCTATCATTGGTGCAGATTCCATATTGAGGGGGGGATTCCTAGTCTCTCTTCTTCTTCTCTCATATGGGGGGGACTTTTTCCTCACATGGGGTTTTGTCCTTCACATACTTCTATGAGAGTTCTTTGTATCTAGTTTTCATCTCTCTTTTGGGGGAGGGTTTTTTCCCATTGGGTTTTTCTCTCTTTCCCTGCTTTGTGAGAGATTTCCTTGCATTGGTTTTCATGCATTTGCATTTGTACATGGGTACCTAACATGGCCTTGTAGTCGGGACCCATCTTGCATTTCTTAGTTTCATTGTAGACTTAAGTGCATTCCCCTAAGTTTCACTTAAGGGGGGGTGTTCGTGTAAATAATTATTCATCTTGGATATTATTACACCTTACTTAAGTTTACTTAGGAAATGCATTTCATATTATTTTGGGTATGAGACACTTGGGTGTTTGTGCCACATTGGGATAGTGTGTGTAGGAGAATTTCCACCTTTTTTGGTGTGATCTTGTTGTTACACTCCACATTCAATGGGTGATCCACCTCATGTGAACTATTATATTGTTTCTCCTACCTACCCACACCTATTTCCTACCTACCCTTGTTTCTTATTGAGCCACATGTCATGTTTGTATGCTCACATATCCATATAGCCTTGCCTATATAAGCAGGCTCATATTCATTGTATGGATTGATTAATGATCTAGTTGATCAGTATTTTCATCTTGATATAATACAGTTTATTTCTATCATCTATTTTGTTCTCTCTTATTTGTGCTTTCCATTTCCTCTTGATCTTGGCAAAATCTCACACCAATGTTTGAAACATGCTTTTAGACCACTACCAGGGGTAATGCAAGATATGTCATCAATTTTTCTCCACCTAAGGCTAATGCCTTAGTTACCAGATGAGTCTCCTGTCCATGCAAGAATATTCTACTCTGTCAGTTGAGTAACCGGGGTTTTTTCTTTAGCCAATTGGTCCTCATACTTTCTCATACATTTCTTCTCATGCTCGTTCTAGATATTGTTAACCTTTTATTTTCCCTTCTCATTGGATTTGTCATTTCCTATCGGTAGGTTCTTGCTTCTGCAAAATTTAGCAATATGTCCTACTTTGTTGGATGTATAACAAGTGACATTGTTCTTCTGAATTTCCTTGTTGTAACCTTGATCATTTCTTGACCTACATTGATTAGCCATAAGCCCAAACTTTCCACATGCATGACATTTCACTTTCATTCTACAATCTATTTTCCTATGACCATACTTTTTGCAATTGAAACATTAAACAATATTTGAATTATTATTCTAATTGGCTCTATTTCTGCATTGACTTGCCATATGACTAAACTTATTGCAATCAAAGCATCTACCATTAAATTTATGTGCATTGGGTTGTCTTACCGATGACCTCTAATTCCAATTGTCTTGTGGATTCTTAGTACCAGAGGTTTCTCCATGCTCAAATCGAAGACCTCTAGTGTCTCTAGTGTCCCTTTGATTCTTCAATAACTCATCAAGATTTGCAGAATTGGCTTTGAACTTGTCTTTGTACTCATTTGGAGCATTCAGATCACTTCTTAGGACTATCATCATTCTTTCCAACTCTTACTCATTGTTTTGAGATTGTACTAATTCATTTCTCAATATATCATTCTCATGTGCCAACCTAATGCATTCTTCAGATTTGGTAATATTTTCTTCATTCTTCATGACACCATTTTCTTGAATCATCTTCTGACATAGTTCCTTTAAAGCATTCTTCTGTTCATCATCCTGATTTTGTAATTGATCATAGAGTTCTTAACTTTTGCCTTGAGCAGATGACAACCTCTCTTGTAGAGTAAGGATGGATTCTTTTGCAGGTCTCAGCTCATCTTTAGTAGAATTCAGCTTATCTTGTAGCTTCATGTTCTTCAATCTTTCTAAATCATAGTCATCAAGTGCTACTTAAAGTTATTTCCTCAAACTCATCTCCATGGATTCTGGATTCAAGATCTTCCTCAAACTGTTAGACTTGTTCCGAGGCACCAGGCTTTGATACCAATGGTTGGTATCCAAGAACATTGAGAGTGGGGGTGAATCAATGTTCTATTGATAATTAAGAATTTAATTCCTTTAGATACTTTGACAATTAACAATAGGTAAGCATATAAACAATATATAATAAAGAAAAAAGAAACCACAAAGATCAACACCATAACACCACAGATTTAAACATGAAAAACCTCAAAGAGGAAAAAACAGGGTGGGATTTGTGACCCACAATAGCTATCCACTAGTCAGTTGAATAAATATTACATAAAAAGGGGGTCTGGACATGTAGGAAGGCACACTGCCTAGAGTGCATTGCTCATCACAAAGGAGCCTCACTAAATACAGATAAAATACTGAATTACAAACAAAATTATGAACTTTGAGTGTGCATCTGATATCTTGGATGAGTTCCGGTTTAAGTATTGACTGTACAGGTTAACACTGTCTCCTTCCTTACCAGTAACATGATTCTCTTTCCAATCCTTTTCACAAATAACTAAGACCGACTACAGATCATTACATTCACATTCTTTCGATCAATATCTTACTCATATAATTGCATAAATCCTATCGCATCTATATCCCAAAATGACTTAACTGAATTGACTTATATACCCTTACATACATGAACATAAATTCCTTATGTCAACTTACAATCATATTACAAAAGATAAATACATGTAGACCTAGACAAAAATATAAACATTAATCTTTATGATCATTGCCACTTTAACCTTTGCCGAATCAATCTCCTATGTCGGCCTCCAAATACGGGTTCCTAATTTGCCGGTTTCCTTTTCTTTTCATAATGTTGGTTTCCTTAAATTCTAGATGTAAATCCTAGAATACTGGTGAGTACCAGATAAGTATCCAACCAAAAATGATGTGTGTTGCCATCGATGACAACACCATGAGCTCGGATGAGTGTCAATTGCCAACAAAACCAACCAAGTGAACCAAAATAAATAGTCCACACACTTCTGATATGTTGGCTCAACATCTCTGAACATGCAAACAACTACCAAAATTACTCCGCACGATCTGCACAAAGAATCTCCACACGTTATTGCCAATGAACACTGTTGGAACTAGAAACCTATCTACCATATCTTCCAAATTTCTCAATACTCAACACCAAAGCACACAAGCCTAGAATAAGGCATATTACATGACCACAATACATCTCTGAGATCCACAACACAAAATACTCAACATAAATAATTTGCTAGCCAAAATACTGCACACTCTATCAGATGACCTATTCTTCTAATCGGACCTCATTAGACCTCAATCAATATTATGATATGAATGAATCATGGACTATAGATTGGTTATCTGACTCAAGTTTCCATCAATGACAACATTTGATCATCAATGCAGTGTCTATTACCAACATGGCTAAAAAGATTACTAAAAATTGAATATAAATGACTAATCTTGGTCATGTGATGATTAGTTATTTATTGACGTTCCTTTATAACACGACCAAATATATGACAACCATTTTTAGTCATTTATTGGTTGTTTTGATTGATCAATTTGGTAGTATAATTAGTCTTTAATTTAGTCATTGATTGTTGTTAACTAGTCATTTACTTAGTCATGGTAGTCATTGTAATCATTAATTAGCATCAATTGGTGTGTGTGTGTGTGTGTGTGTGTGTGTGTGTGTATCATTCAAAAAATATATATTTTAAAAACTTGTTATCTTTTCTTGTGAATTAAAAAATAAAATCTATAGAACCTTTTTTGACATTATCATTTTCTAACATGTATAATAAATAAGTAATAATTATGAATTATTTATATATTAATTTTTTAAAATGGTAATACAATAACTTTATGTGTAACTTTCATTTGATATATTTAATTACAAAGTTAATAAAACATGATAAAAATGAATCTAATAAATTACACTGTGGCGGCTGCAACACCCACGCCATGGGGGTTGCAACCTCTATGGGGACCGCAGGCCTCACGAAAGGGGTCAAAGGGATTGAGGGGTTAAAATCCCCCTCCAACAAAAATTAAAAAACAAAAAAAAACACAGAGTTAATATATCAAAAAAAAAGTATATATAAATAAACAAAAAATGGGTTACATCTTCCAACAGATGCTAGAAATTGTAAAATGGGTTTTTGAAACCCTATTAAACCATTCACTCCCAAAAATCTACAAAACAAAACAAGGTAATCAACATATCAGATCTAGGGATGAAATGAGAGATAAAAAAGAAAGAGTGTGTATTAGATAAAATGGAGATTTTGAACCCTCACAAATGCATATGGCTGCCACTCCATGCCAACCTACACTTGCAAATGTACAAACAATATAAGAGAAAGGCTACATCATATCTAGGTTTTTACTTGAGAGAACAAGACGGAAAGAAAAGAAATTCTGAAAAGAAAATAATACCAAGTTTAGGAAAATAATACAATAACTTATTGGGTGAAATCGTTTATCTCCATAGCATATTTGATGAAGCCAAAGCACCCTTGAGAAACCTGCAACAATTGCTTCCATGGAGGAGGATAGAGTTAGAGAGCTTGAGTAAATGTCCAAATGAGAGAATAGGGTTAGAAATTATTTTCCATCCATCATAATAGATTATGGTTTTCCATTGAGGCCCTAAGATCCAACAGTAGACATTAAAACAATGTAATGGATTAGATTCTTTGCAAAACCCATTAGGGTTGTGGTTGTAATATTTTTAATGGGGATTAAAATAATTAATTATGATTAGCATCATGGTGGGGGACCATAAATTATAACCTTATTATTTTCCATATTCCTACTAGTTGACTGAAGATGAACCTGTTGGTTGTTCCCTAATGGATGTTGGAAGTAGTGAATGAATAAAATCTTAGTTCAAATTCATAACTTAAGGCTATTATTTCCAACATTACAAATTAAATAAACAAACAATACACCTTTATCAATGGGAGAACCAACTAAATTTTATCATATACCTTTACTAACAAGTTTTGTTACTATTTTCATGTTATCACTAAGAGAGGTTTCTATGCTTTATGATACACCTTCAAGTAATAGAATATGCACAATCTCAACAAACACAAAAGGCTTGATATATCTATCTTGAGGAAATAAATATGTTCAATGGTGTAGATGGTAGTTGTAGAATATCTAAGAGTGTCCTCAAGGTATCAAGTCTTCTTTTCATTTCATTGATGTACTTCCTATTATGTTCTAATTATTGAAATTGATGTTTCAACCTTTTACTTATCGTAATGGACAAAAATAGGGTTTTATAAGTTTAGTTATGTAAAATAGGAAAAATTCCTATTCCACACACATTAAATTAAAAGGAAAATGAACCCAAAACATCCAACCTCAATTTTATTATAAAGAGGTTTGAATGCAAATTGGATTTGGTTCCTTTCTATTTGAGTTAAAGACGTAATTTTAATGCTAGATCTAGGGCAAATGATGGAAAACTGACATAAAATATTAATAGCAATAAGTTCCAAATGTCATGTAGAGCTATAAAGTTCGATTTTAGAATAAGAGACAAATAAGAATTTGTGATTGAAAATTCAATTTGAAAGCACTAAATCGGGGTGCTTCGAGCAACCTAGTTATGACAAAACTTTTTCAGATTTTTAGGGATGCAAGATAATGGGGTTGTAATGCTAATTCCAGCTCAATGGCTCAAAACTTGATGTATAGAATATATGCAAAATACTTTTTGGAAGTTGAAATTGGGGTAGGATAAGGATAAATCAAGGTAATAAAAAATAAAGGCAACACCTAGATTTAAGGGCCTAAATAATAAAATGTTGATTTAATAAAGTGGAATAAAAGTCATAATATTGAATTAAATATTAATTTAAAGCAATAAAGGTCCTGTAATGGATAAAGGAATGAGAAATCCTAGAATGATTGTTAGGAGAGTGTGAAATTGGATACCCTTATTAAGGTGTACATTTTATGACACTACAATGATAAAAATTTGTTTTTTGTTGAATGAGCATGGGGGGTTGCAAGGTAGGTATCCCCCTTGTAGTGTGTTGGGGGATAGACTACCATAGGGGGTTTGACGATTGAGTGCCCCAATGAGGGTTTGGGGGAAGTGCCCCCAAAAGCCGCATTTTGTATATAATTAGCATTGTGGATCTTGACCATTTAGCATTAGGTCACATATCTAATTATCAATATTTTGTGTTCTTTCTCTTACTCTAGAAGGTAACCCTATTTTATGAGGGCATTAAATTACAACTATGTATTTTGATGTATTTTTAGAGTTTAATAGTTGTTTATTTGCCTATAGATCTTTTTTGGTGATACTCATATAAGAAACTTTTGCTACAATTGAGTTAAATATAAATTTAGTTTAGATAGATTTAATTTGTGTAGTAAATAAGTAAAATAGATTTCTTTTTATTTTGAAAAGACATAATAAGCTAACTTGCATGAGGATAAGAATATGTCACACTATAGTAATTATACAATGTCAACCTCTTAGCATTCAAAATATCATCATTTTTTAATCATTTCACTAGTTAATTAAGTGAACACATATACTTGATAGTTAGGTAGCTTAGGCAGGATTAAGTTCCCTCTCTATTAGTTTTGCATTTATTTTAAAATAAACATAATACAATTTAGTTCCCTACTTATTTGGTACACTTAATAGGGAGAATTAATATGGTTAACTTGCATAAATTCTTTATCGATAAATTTCACTTATAATTAAGGGGAAATAAGGTTTGTACACTACAATATATGAAAATAGGCTAGACAGAATAGTTTTGATAAACAAGCATAAACAAATTTTGATATATTAATTCACGAGTTTCAAGATTTTTACATCACACTATCATGTTGTGGGATATAGCTCTTACATAATTAGAAAGCAAGTACAAGAATAAAAAGAATCATCTTGTAGAATATGGTAATTGTTTATAAGCTAATACTTAAATCAAGCATATACAAGAGACGACACAATTCATGTGATATTTTAACAAGAGCCAAGATTGTCAAAAATGTTGTGTTTGAATGTATGATAATAAATTCATAGTTCACAATATTTAGCTGACTTTTTACACTCATTTATTGTTAAACATATATCATACATATTTAAAGTTAATAAATAATCAACCTATTTCAATAATGGAAAATGCTTGAAAACTAAATAATTAAACAAAAAAACTAATTAATATAAAAAATATAAGAAAGTCTTGTCTTGATTAGATTGAAGATTCTTCTTTCAATCCATTGAGTATATCATTGATGTTCGAAGGACACTTATGTGCAAACATGTGGACCATGTTAATCAAGGAATATAATAATGTTTGATTTATTTCTGCAGCATACAAACCTGGGATGAGTGTTTGATACAGAAGACTTGACTTCTATGTCTTTAAGAAACATATTTTCTACGCATTGTCAAGTCTTATTTTCATTTGATTGATGTACTTCCTGTCGTGTTCTGCTTAGATTCCACAATTATTTGATATGCGAAAAAGAATACAGGTCTAATTTGTTGTATATTCTACCTCTTTTCCAAGCTTGGTCCCATCTTATTTGTTTGATGGAATTTCAGCATCTTTTGAAAAGGACAACCACCATTTTCCTTGGCCGGCATGGAAACGAAAAAGTAGTAGAATACCCAGCAAATTACAGTTGTAATCCAGCATAAGAGTAAACAACAAGCATTATTTACTTTAAACTTCTAAATTTAAAAATAGAATTTATTATCTAATTTTAATTAAATTTTTAATAATTGTATTTTCTTAAAATTTGATAATAAGTTATCCTTAACTTCCTTTAACTTAAATTTTAAAAGTCTATTCATAATAGTTTATTTTTCATTTTTTTAATTTTTTTTTCTTTTATGATTTTCTAAAGATTTGGATGAAAAATTTAGGATGATTGATTTCTATTACTGAACATTTATTAATGTAATTATTAAGATTAATTAGTTTTGATTTTAATACCAATAGTGATGAAATTTCATATTAGATAATGAACATTCAAAAAATTTTAATAGACAAATAAATAAGAGATATGATAAAATAATTAATTATTTTTTATTTTAATAAGATATTTCATTTCAATAGTTTTTCTAATAATTATGTACAAATTAACTTTAATAGTAGATTTTTCTCATTAATTCTAAATAATTGATTTTATACTTAATTATTTGGCATGCAATATCGTAATTGATTTGAAGTTATCACTTCTCCATTTAGACTTTTCGTTCACAAACAAAATCATTTGCTAAATGCCCTACCAATTGATACCATGTAAGTATATAAATGTATGTAAAAATAGAAAAGGAAAATTCTTCATTGATCTCCCACACCTCTTTGGCATACCCATTGCACAACAAGGTACAACTACTACTTTTTAAGTGTTGGGGGAGTGGGGAACATAGCATATCCTCTTTATTCATAGAGATTTTTCACTGGTGCATTTCACATCATTCTCTAAACTAATAGGCACAAATTTATTACTCTAAACTAAATATGCTGTTACATTAGAAATTATTTGTCTACAATATGATTGGATGAAAAAAATTGGTGTTATAAGAATAAATTTATAAGAGTGATAGATTTTTAGGCTTCTTAAGATTTATTGACATTTAAAAATAAATATCTATTTTAAATAATTTTAAAAAACCGTTGATAATTTTGTAAATAAAATGATTTTTCCAAAAAGAACTTAAATTTTTTTATTACTACGCTTTTAAAATAATAATTATTTTATAACAATTTTAATATATATAATGTAATTTATAACATTTAATCATAAATCAAATATATTTCACTTAATCATTAAAAATACCTATTTTCACTTTATTGTTTATATTATAGAATTTTATAATTATTAATAGCTATTTTATTAAGATAGATTATAATTAATATTACATAAATATAATTTAAATAATATATAATCTTAGACTACAAATTAATAATTAATTTTAAGGTTAATTTTTTTATTATAATTATAATTATATAAATTTTATAATTAAATTAAGATTATCTTCTGAATATCATTTTATTGAAGTGAGATTTATAGTTTATATTAGAAAATTATAATTAAAATAATAGAATTTTAAAATAGTGGCTAGTACTTGGTATCAATATTAGTATCAATATTGTAATAGAAGTTATAAATATAAGAATATAATTGTTTAAGGTTTTCTCCTTTAGGTTTTGAGTACCATTTTAGTACAGGTTAAAAATAAAAATAATAATAAAATCTTAGAAAATGTAATTCATAAATAAAACAATTTTTACTATAAAGAAAGTTACTTGAGAAAATTAAAATATGCACTCTTCACAAATTTTTTCAATTCAATTGAATGTAAATTATTATAAATAAAGGTGAAATTTTATCATAACTTTACATGTCGTAGGTGATTAAGCTTTCAATTTAAATTAGGTTAGTGTCATATAGATAAAAATTAGGATTTTTCTATTGTTGTATTTCAATCAATATATATTATAATTATATAATAAAAAATATATAATATATTAAATACAATCCAAAAAGTAAGTTTGGATTATATTAAGTTAGAGTTATATTTAAAGTTGGTGTTGGCTTAGACATAGGTTAAATATGTTACGGTTCAATTATAAATATGATTAGATTTAGGAATAAGTTAGGGTTAGAAGAAAACCTACATGCAAAATACCTGTCACAAGAGAAGAATGGAGGCAAAAAGCAATAATAGCTATGAAGAAAAAGATTATCATTCAGAGAGGGAATCAAATAAAAATTACAATAAAATCCTTATAAAAGGAGAATATGCAACCCTAAAGTTATGCAACCCTAAAGAAACCCTAAGGGGATAAAGTGTATTTATAATTATTAAATACCTACCATATTATTAAATGCCTAAGTTTAGATTAAGCGTAGACAATAATAGACTAATAATTAAATAATAATTATTAGCTAATACATGATAAATCTAACACCGCCCCTTAAGATGAAATTGGGGAGTACCTAAAAAACAAAATGCACGAAGCAAAATGCAGCTACATAATGAAAGCAAATTTGGGTCCCGACAACAAAGCCTGATGAGGTATCCAATCACAACCAAATCTCTATAAATTGAAGAAATAGAGAAAATAGCATGGGAAAAAACTCTACTCAAAAAAGAGATGAAGAATAGTGAAGGATTTAAGAGGCCTCCAAACTAGAGAATATTCTAGAAAATAGGAACAAAGGATGAACATGAAGAACACCACTAAAGCATGAAGCTGCAAACACTGTCGAAGAATAACTATCGATTTGAAGAACCTCCTTTGAAATAGAAGATGATCAAGTACAGAAGACTATAATCTGCATGATTGCCCTCAAATAACACTACTCTAATCAGATGGCAAACAAATGCAAACAACTGAACTCAAAGATACAAATGGCAAAAACACCAAAGTTCGAAGAGATAATCAATTGAAGATGGAATATTGCCTCCAAAAACATGAATGAAAGAGTGTCCATATTGTGGATGATCCACCTCACTAAAATACACAGGAACAAATACTAAATACATAGCTCACTCCAATACTAAATACATCCACCTAGTACATAGGAACAAATACTAAATACATAGCTCACTCCAATGAACCAAGGAAGCATTAGTAACAATAGTAGAATCCCTCTTAATGCTAACAAGGGAGAGGTGAAAGGTAGACTAAAATTGAATGCCAAAAAACTACATGACGAAGAACTAGGAACATCAAGAGTACAGCAAAAAGTTCAAACACATATAAAGGCTAGT